>NC_081568.1:39848030-39859724 GCF_022355385.1 Mustela nigripes | reverse complement strand
AGGGACTCGATCCCAGGACACCGGGATCATGACCTGAGCCGAAGGCAGCTGCTTAACCAACTGAGCCACCCAGGCGTCCCTTTTTTTTTTTTTTTTTTTTAATTTACTCTGCTGACCAGCTTTTCTTGAAAGCATCCTCTGTCCCTGCTACACTGGTCTCTGACTCCTGGTACGTTATATGTATATTCTTCACCCCTTTGATCACTATTTGTCTCTTAACTGCCACTTCCTCTTCCTGTTCTTCAAATTCTCTCTAGAAGTCTCTCGGCTCTCTTCAGCCCAACCCTTCCCAAAGTGTGTACCACGTAGCACTAGTCACAGGTGTGATGATAGCAGTTGTCCTGAAGCAAAAAGGTTCTGTTGTCCAAGAAGTTTCAGGAATAAATAGGGAATTCAATGAAGGTAAATGTAGTTCTGTTCTTCAAGACTTCTTCAAGCCTTTAAATGCTAATAGGCATTGTTAATATCCAGCAGGCTCTCTGGAGCTAGAGTATGCTTAGTTTCTCAAATTTATTTTACCACAGAACATTCCTTTTTATAGAAAGCCTCTGGACACCTGAACTCCATACAACTCATGATGGAAGACAGTGAGTATCTTCAGTTTTCCATCATGACCTCTCTTCATAATATTACTCCACCAACAACTCTCCGGTAGCCTCTCCTACTGCCTTCTACATGTTGTACTTCCTAATCACTCTGGGTGGAAATACATTTTCCCTCTTCCAAAAGCAACAGGAAGCCTTAGAAATCGTGTTAACATCTTGCTTGATATTATTATGATATTTATCATAATTCAGCCTATTCATCCGATATCGTTAACTTCTTCAGAACTGTGTCTGTGCACTTTGCACCAGCAAGGAATGATTTCAGCTGCAAGTAGCAAAAAACCCAACCCACAGGCACATCAACAACAAGAAAATTCACTTTCTCATACAACAAGAAGCTCAGGGGTAGGACACCAGGGTTGATTAATTCAAGCCTCGACATTGCAATGAAGACTCAGGTGTTCATCCTCAGTCCTTGTGTTCTCTAACCTCATGACCCCAGGTGTCACATTTGGATACAAGATCAGAGGGAACAGAAAAGTCGATAGTGATTTCTGCAGGTATTTTAGGATGCTACATCTTTCTCAGAAACACATTGGCATCTCTCCTTCCCACATTCTGTCGGACAGAACAAGATCACATGCAGTAACTAGCAAGCGGAATGAGGTTTCCCATTTCACTCTGGACTGGCTTGGACACATCTGTGAAGCTGGGGTTTGGATCATCTTTGAGAAGGAATGGACCTGAGCAAAATAGGATTCTGTTAGCAAGGTGGGAATGAGAAGAAGTATATCTATATCTTACTATCGTGCTCTGCTCACCACAGAATAAAATGAACATTCTATGGAATTGCGAAGTGAGCAAAGGAACAGGTAGGTGGTTGTGCCAAATTATGTGTTTAGTCAAGATTTTGTAACTTGTTACCTGTCTACTACATTTCCTGATTTTTTGGGAGGAAGACTCAAAATTTACCTGAGAAGGAATATTCATAGGTGAATATTTATAGTTACTAACTCTATATTTGAAATATTAAAGCCTTTGTCCTCTCTATACTCTTTATATCAGGAACCAGGAATATAATAGAGCCATTTTGAGTAAATGTCTCCAAGGGAATTCACAGTGATAAAATCAAAATAACATAAAACAGATTCTAAATTAAGATTTTCATTGTTTTCATCAACAAAATTATAACTTTGGGAAGCTTCTTTTTCTTTTCCCTCATATTCAAGATAGCAACCATATCACATTGTAAGTGATTTGATGCCAATAGTTGAATCAGTCTGTATTTTAATTTAGTATTTCCTCCAGACATTCTTTGAACATGTGTCAACAGGAAAGAACATGTTTCAAAATCCACTTCTAATCATTTCTCCCTTAATAAAGTTTGAATGTGTCTTTAGTATCCCTGTGCTTTCTGAAACTTGCCAAAAAACGAATCAACAAAACAAAATAAAACAAGATAAAAACCCAGAATTATCAGAACTGGTCAAGACCAAATTCCAAAGAAGGTAAAAGTGACCATGGGGACACTTTCATCTCTACTTTCGGTATCTTGATTTCTCTTAACAATCCTCCTCTGCAAGGATTTATTGTCAGCAAATACCTAACAACATCTCATAGTTCAAAAATATTTTAAAGTGCTGCCTCTTTATCATGTATTTTCATTTTATTTAATGTTTCTGTAACAATAATAATAATAATGATTAAAAACTCTACAGATCCATAAGAAACATCCTCAGTGATGGGCTACCAGATATGGTGGCAGTGATGAAGGCAGTTTGGGTAGAGAATATTCCTTGTTTTGATCAAGTCACACCACATTGGCATCATCTATTCTGGCTAAGTAACAAGCTGGCTCTAGACATATTTTGTTTTTGCATTTTATTGGGTAATTGATAAGCCAGAAGGCCTTGAGCTGCCAATGCTGAGATGTTTAAAACTGTTAAACCAGAAGTGCTGAGGCACATGTATTTCTGCCCAGTGTGTGTGTAGATTGTGTGGGAGATGGCCAGAGAAATATTTTAAAGTTTGGATTTCATCCAGAGAGTACTCCTCTCACTAGAATGAGTTTTAAACCCTTCTCTGAAAAAGCAAAGAAGATGAAAATTAAAGCCCCTGAAACTATGTGCTTCCGGCTCACACACACACACAGAAGCCATTTCCATGTAACATGGAATGAGAATATGGGAAGCGGGGCAGTGGGAGAGCATGATGTTAAGGAAGATGGCCCTTCTTTGAATGGCACTGGTCTTATGGTCCTAACTGCCAGACACCTGCTGTAAGAACAAAGTCTCATGCAGTCAAAAGTTAGAAAAGTGTCCTTGTGACTCACTTGATAGGATTGAGGCCAATAGGTTACAACACCAGCTGACAGTATTCAAAGACACCAATTCAACCAAAACCAAGGATGCTTGGTGTGGGATTTAAATCATGGTGCTCAGTATTCTGTAAGACAGGGAGGCTTTTAATAATTTATAGCTTAGGAGAAATGAAAAACTCTTCTAGCAGACCCATCAACTTCCCATCCCAGACATTTAGAATAGTCTTAATTGTTTGTTTTTTAGGCTTTTATTTTGTAAAGGTGTCAGAAGAGATCAATATAGAACAGAGGCTGGTGATGGGGAAGGTCATGTGTATCCAAATAACATCCTCCTGGAGAAAAAGGTCAGGAAAAAATGGATATAAAATCTCTTGGTCAAAACCAACATATGGTAAGTCTATTATTTTATCTAAAAAAACAATTTTCTGGGGAAAATCTCTCCTTCCTCAAGTTTTAAAGTACTAATAATTATCATTGGCAACAATTGGCATCCTGAATTATATTTTAACTTATTAAATACAAGATTACTATTCCAATGGGAAAATAAGGAATAAAAGCAGTAGGCAGCCAGCATTTTGCCAAATGCATCAGAACGAAGCCAAGACTTCATTATAATTTAGCAGTGAAGGCTTAGTCCTTGATGACATTCATTTTCTAGAGGGGGAATCAAGTCCTGGACACAGAACAAGATCAACACGGAACATACATAGAAGAATCATCCAAATATGGGCAATGCAAGTAGAAGACAAGGGACAATTCAGAGAAGTCTACAAGAGGGATTTGTGTTTTCTCCAATGCATGAGTAAATGCAAAGTTTATACCTGAAATCTTATCAGTGATACTATTTAGTTGAGATATATGTTTATGTTTACATATGTGATTTTCAAACTAACTTTTTAGTAAACTTGACATAATTGGACTTAATCATTATGAACAGATCCTTTTATAGTCCAAAGTCCTGAGCTAAAGAAATAGCCCATGTCCCGTTACCTACCCACCTGAATCAGAAGTCATAATTCTAGTGCCTGTAATGTACCTCTTTCAGGATGCTGTTTCAACAAAGCATACATATGTCTGCTCAGACCACAGTGTGAAAAGCACAGGATGTTACCCCTGAAAGATAAGCTTTCAGTCAGATCTTGGCAGGAAACAGAACCTGACTCAGGAGGTTAAAATGACGAGAGTTTAATGAAGGGACTACTCACCGAAGTGTGAGCAAGGGCAAAGGGACTTGAGGTGTCCAGGGACTTGCGAGAGCAGAGAGCCGCTGCTACTCCTCAGTGCCCAGGAGAGCTCAGCTGTGGAGGAGGGTGCCCCGCAGGAGCCATGAGCATGGAATAACACAGCCCCTGCCACAAGTACAGGCAAAGCAGGGAAGGAATGGGGAAGAAGCCCCAAACCCTCTCTCCTCCTCCAATCCCCATTGGCATCCAAACCAACGAGAAGCTGGAAGGCAAGGGAGCCTAGGTGATGTAGTCCATGGGGGAATGGAGCATGGCAGGAAAGGGCAGAGACTGGATTTGGGGTGGGTGGAAGAGTACCTTAGAAATCTGTCCTTTGTGCTCAGATGGTCTCTAGACACATCCCAGTGGGCAGAATGGGTGACAGGTATGTGACTACATGAAGCTGCTTACACCTGATAGAGGTCAGAGTTCACTTATTAAAAGGTGAGTCTGGCTTCTTTATGGATACCTGGATGTCTCAGTGCCTACAGCAGTTAGTCCTGGTCAGCCTGTGATCCTGCCAGGAAAGGGACGAATACCTCCCTAACCACCAGTGCTCATAGGGGAATTCTGTAGTTGGCTTGTGGCACCTCGGTCCTTGTCCAGGAGAGACCACTCTCTCCAGAAGCATGAGTGCTGAGCTGGTGGCGTAGGGCTGGAATTGAGTACTGACATGCCACGAAAGTCTTGTCTGCGGTCTCTGAGGATACCAGGTCAGAAGCTGGTTTGCCCTCATCGTGCAGCCCAAAGTATAGCTCTGTTTGGCTTCTGGTGCGCTGGTCTCGGATGGGCCTTGGGGAAAGCGATCTTGTCTCTCCCGTGAACTCTGCTCTGGCAGATCTAGGGCATGTACACTGCTCCTCCAGTTGCCCTTGTTTACAAGAAACCTGGGCAGGAACTGACGGGAGAGTGTGGGTGGCAGCAAGGCTCCCACGACAGACACAAACAAGGGAGAGTCCCCTTGCTCCCCACCCCTTTCGCCAAAATCCTTTTTAATCAAGCGCAGGTCCACTCATGAAGCCAAGATCACTGGCCAAACTCATCTCCGCTGCTTTGCAGAGTGAGGTGATCAGTGGGATGAAAACCCAACATCGTGATCCAGCATGTGCGACATGACTCTGCTACCTGTCTTGTGGCTGGTGGGCAGACGTCATAATGGGACAAAGAATTAAACAGGAAAAGCAAAATACATACGCCCTTTGAAAACAGTTGCATAAGCGTCCTTGAATAAATAAGTAACATTTATTTGTGGTGCATTGCAAGTTGCTCAATGCCATCCCCGTTTATTTTTGATTGCTTGACACGCTACTAAGTTATGGCTTTAATCTCTTCATCACGAGTAAGGTTTTGACTTCCATACATTCTGCTGTGGGAAAAATGTTGCTTTTTATTATTCCACTGGAGCCCACTTTGTCAGGGATCCCAGTGGCTATAGCAACAAAATCTCCTGTGGACTCTTCCTCTCAACTCAATCCCTGAAAATTAGTTGGAGCAGATTAGAGAGAACCCTCCGAAAGGCGTCTTGGGTTGAGAGGGGCAGGGAGCTGGAAGGCTCATCTGTTCTTTGATCCTCTGTGACTTCTCTGATCCTGGGAGTCGGTATGACTCATCTCGTGCAAGGTCTTGTTGTTCTGCTCACTTGGAAACCTCAGGCTGTTATAAATAAGTCCCAATCCTGGCCGCCTTGAACTTCAGCCTTGCAGCTGGCTGCTGCAGACCCCAGAGCCCTCCAAACCCTGGACCAATGCTGAGGGCTCTTTCCACATGTGCAAGGCCATGCCTACAAAAATAAACCACTTTAACAGTCCGGGGCTAACCTGACTTTTTATTTGTGTTAATGAAGCTTCAACCACACCTGCCCCCCACCGTATGTAAATGGCGTCAGCGGGGTTGGTGGGTGGCGACACAGCCAGAGCTTCTGTCACTTCCTGGGGACCGTCTTTCTCCCCTCTTTTTACATTGTGTGCCTCCACTTGGATGCTCTGAGACCAAGAATCATGGGGTCATGGGGAGCCAGGGCAGGAGGAGGCATCTGGTGGAGGCCCACACATTTTGAGGGCTCACTGCTTGCCAGGACCTGGGCCCCATACTTCACTTCAACCCAATGAAATTTGCATTCTTATGTGTTTCTGCACCTGTGGAAATCAAGGCTTACTGACGTAAATGTTGTGCTCAGTCTGTAGTATTAATAAGCTGTATACTCAGGATTGGAACCCAAGTGATTTGACCCCCAAATGGGACATTCTTAGCCACTGCCCTATATGGTGAAATAAATTTACTGTTTCCACCCTTTTTTCCTTTGTGACAGAGGAGCTATTGGTCACAGGGAGTAGTGGGCTCGGTGCCTGAAGTGGTGGGGCCAGCAGGGGCAGGGCAGAAAGGAAAGTGGTCCAATCAACGTTCCCAGTTGCGTGTGAGTGATGGGATGCTGGCACTGCTTCCACCATTTTAATTTTAGAAGAGGGTGACGTGAGAACAGACTCTTGAAAGCAGGGCTCCTTGAGACCGTGCACAGAGCGGGAGGACGCTGGGCATGGGGAGGTGTAGCCCCTTCACTATCCCTTGGGGAGCTGGGGTTTGTGAGGCTCTCTGGTTTGCTTATTTCTTCTCAGAGGCTACGCCATCTCTTGTTCCCCTCGGATGTGCAGAACAAGAGCCGGGCACTGTGAAGACCACAAGAATAATCATGAAACACTTCTGCTCATGGGAACTAGAAGGCCCCTGGATGTAAAGGACAGTGCTAGAAGTGTAGACATACCTAGATGGGTGAGGGATCAGCGAGGAGATCAGGGCAGGCATCGTGATACATAGCCCCTGACATCGCAGCCTCAGGGGGCGAAGTATCTCAATGACTGGAGAAAGGAAGTCGAGCAGGTGGATGGAGGAGCAGGTCCAGGTGACCTTGGTCATTGACTGTGGACACATTTGCCTACAATCCGGTCATTTCTATTTCTTATGAAGAAAATATTTAGTTACTTACTAACCTATAAATACTAATGTTGTAGAACTACTATAGGGCAAGATTATTCAAAAACTGGGAAGTTTAAAATATATACTTAGTTAAAAAATAAATCACAAAATTCCAAGGTATAAAGTGTTTCTTAACTCTGGTTTCTTTAGCCGTTGAGTAAGCGACTTACCCCGAACCACTTCTTCAGACAGACTTTTTGGGCTCTAAGCTCAGAGCTCTGGTGTGTTTAGGGCTCAAGAAGCTTTGGGGGACAATGTTTACTGCTTCGACCTGCTTTTCCTCTTTTCAGGTACTAAAGGTCTTTGATTACCTGTTCATGCTAGTTGTCCTAACAGTGGAACTCTACGTGGGGGAAAGCATTACTTTGCCGTTTGAAGACTCTGACCCTAATAATTGAATGTCAAGTGCTCTGTGGATGTATCCAGCTCCACAGAGGAGAAGCCTGTCTTCCTGCAGCAGGTCTGTGTACCTTCCCAACCGCAAGTACACAATCTTGAAGGCTCACCATGTAGGACTGTTCATCAGGCGTGGAGCCTCACCATTTTTTGCTTGTATAGTGTGTGTGTGTGTGTGTGTGTGTGTGTGTGTGTGTGTATGTGTGTGTTTCAGCCAATTAAAAGGAGGTTATCATGGAAAGCATGCAGCACTTGTTATCTCCTTTTCAAACAGCTTTACTAAGTGGCTTCCTCACCAGTCCCTTCAAAAGTGCCTGCCAACTATTCTCCGGGAGGATTAGATACCGTACCCTACATGTCTGGTTTTCAGTACAGACTCTCGTTTGGACACGGGGTGCTTACCAGGTGATCATTCATGGCCTTCTTTGAAGTTCCATTATTTTAAGTTCATAAAAGGAAGGCACTGATACTAAAAAGTTAGTATGGGTCGTCGCTCATCAAATTATCTATTATGATAAGTGCTGATCCTTTATAAACCAGTTCTGTGGACTAGACCGCGTAAAGGTTAAAACTGTGATTTGCCATCTTGAGAACACTTGGAATGCAGAAAGCCAAAGGTATGTTGGATCCCTTTCATTCCTTGAGACATTGTTTGGTGTTTTATTCAGTGAGTACTTCCTAGATATATTTACAAAGGAGTCAGGCTCAGCATGTTGTCTGGAAGTGGTGGTGTATACACGGACTCATGGTCCACTGTGAGAAATATAAGCTGACTGTGTGTGCACGTGGGTATAGGGGTGTGCACTTTAGAACTGAAAGTGGGCACGTATAGCTCATGAATGGGCACACATATATACAAATAGGGAAATATATACATATATGTACACACACATATACATAAGCACAGTACTTCTATCTCACCCTAAAATACCTCTAGTCTGACCAGGTTAGGATGATGTTTATAAGACAGCTTGCAAGGTCTTTGATTCTATCACATAAAGTTGCAATGGATTAAAAGTTGGTAAAAACATCTGCTAAGCAAACTGTTGGTGGTAGGTCAACAAAATAAAAGAAGTTCTATTTATTTGAATCTAATCATTATCAGTATAATAAATGTCATGAAAAAAATTCTTCTAATTAAACTCTGACATAATACTTCTTTAGTTCTTGAATCTTTATTTATACTTTTTTAAAAAATTATTATTGAAGTATAGTGTTTGACTTATTGAAAACACTTTTTTAGGTTAATTTGGACATAGATTTCTGTTCATTTAGAACTTTTGAACTTTCATAAGAAGAAAAATATAAATTCAACAAATTAGTTAAAATATTTCTAAATGACATCAAATTCCTGTCCTTCTGAGCCATGTGTCAATATCATGCCTTTTTCACAGAATACAGGTCCTGGACCATTAAGATCATTAGTAATACAGCATGTCTTAAAATCTAGCCCCACTACTGAGATTCTCTTCCAAGTAACTGACACCTCCTTCTCCAAATTTTGGTGTGTACACGAAAGCAATGACTTCCATCATGAAGGCCAAACTCCAACTTCTTAACATGTGAAGATGTGTGTCTTAGAATCCAGAAAGTATGGTTTAAAAAAAAAACAAAAACTTTTGAAGGGTATCCTGTAGTTAAAAATTCCAGGGCAACCCTTCAAAAATAGGCTTTGTCTATCAGAAATCTCGAGTAAATACTAATTCTGTTAACATGTGACTGGGAAAAATCGGTAATCTAGAGGTTTCTCAAATTTTTGAGTTTGTCAAAATCAAGCGTCTTGTTTAAAATGTCGATTCCTACATCCATCTCTGATCCACCAAACTGGAATCCTTGGCCATGCCATTTTGACATCAGGACACTGACATAGGTGGTCTGGACAACTATGCTTGCTTATTTAATTATTTGAGAGAACATGCCTGTGAATGAGGGGGAAAGGGGGTGGCATAGGGGAAGGGAGAGAATCTTAAGCAGTTTCGCACATAGGACAGAGCTTGACTCAGGGCTTAATCTCATGACCCTGAGATCATGACCTGAGCTGAAATCAAGAGTCAGATACTTAACTCACTGAGCCACACAGGGGTCCCAGGGCAACAGTACTTTGCTGCCCTGAGCAAAACTGCTACTTTTGTCTGTGGCACCGTCGGTATGCATTAAACTCTCAGATTGCAGGCTTGGAGACCTCATGAAGTCTGTGGCAGCCAAAAGAAAGGAAGGCACTTTAAAAAAAAAAATGAAAAGAAAAGAAAAGAAGATGAAGAAAAGAAGGTCATAATGTGGCCTTTGACTGGGAGGATCCCAGGAAGAAAAGAGCCAAGATATTTTGATGCCAGATTAGAAAGTGAGTCAGAAACTGCCAATTCTTTAAAAAATTATAAATAAGGGGTTTGGAAGTTATACTTCTTGTTTATTTTCTTCTAGCGCTTACCTTGAACTTTTTTAAAAAAACATTCAGTTATTTATTCAGCCCACATATCCTGTAAAGACTAAGGCTCTTCATCACTAGACAAGCTCTGATAATGAGTCTGGTGAGGGTGGTCCTGATTAATATTTTATTACATTATAAAAGGGGTCAACTTAGGGGTAGGCCAAGGAAGTGCCATGTTATTAGAGAAGCAAAGTAGCAGAATCATTTCCTGTGATTCGTGTGTTAATCAGAAAGCCCAGCCCTTCCAAAATTCCCAATGAAAGTTCCAAATGTCTTAGCAATAACTTCTAATGAGACTTTTTAAACCTAGGTTCTCTAATGTCAATAGTTCTAATGTCTAAATGACTTTCAATGCCTAGCTAATTCTTTAGTCATTTAGGAAATTGGTGATCCAAAGGGAAAAAAAGAGAGAGAGAGAGATTGAGAAAGCAGAACAAAGGAAAAAATAAAGCCTCTTTTGGCCCACAAGAGCAATTTGTGAACTGTCTTATCATTCCATGCTAGGTTGGGGTGAGGAGGCCTCTAAGGGAGCGGAAATGGAGTCTTCCTTAGGGGAATGTGGATGCCTGGCCCTCGTTCTATGGATTAAGTGAATGGAAAAGTTGTGCCATCTTGCAGAAGGTGAGGGAAATGGAGGGGTGGGTGAGGCCTGAGATTAGATCACCACAGGCTCTTTTCCTTTCATGGTATGTAATTTGTCTTCTAGAATAAGTCATTCCATTTTACACTTGTGTTGAAGTTTAGAGTGGACCTCCTGTTCTCACACCTATATTACTCTCTGAGAGTCTCAATATCTCTTTGAGAGAGAGATAGAAACACTGTCTAGAAACAGTGTTTCTATCCTTTAGATTTAGATTTTACTGAGACAAAGGACTTCACAGTACTCAAGAAGGCTGGTTGCTATCTCACACAGGACCGACGGTAAAACTGAGATTCAGAATCGGGTCTTCTGGTTCCAAGTGGAGCTACATTTGCACTCAAGGCAACACCCAGTGCTTCCGGATGTGGCTTTATATTTGGAGGTGGAAGGACACCCTATGACTAGAATCTCTTGCAGATGAGCTCATGGACTCAGAGCCCTGATGTGAGAAAGAGCCAGCTGTTAGAAAAACACGCTTGACTCTTCACATCAGGACCCGCCACAATCGGGGGTGGAGAGAAGTGGGCAGGTAGGTAGTAAGAACTCACATGCTCCCATGTCTAAACTTTCTCACTCTCAAAACTCCTGTAAGTGTTAATGCAGAGGTGAATTTTCTGGATTTGGTCAAGGTTAAAAAACAACCGGGTCCATGCCTGCTTCCCTGGGGGACTCCTTTAGATCCAGAGCACTGGATATGGTGGCAAAGCTCTCTGAGCGGTGCCTGGAGATCCAGGTTTTCAGCAGACATGGTGGGTGTCCCGTTTTTATTCTCTCAAACTGGCCAACACTCACTATTCTTGCAGAGCTATTTGCTATAAGCAACCATGACTGCCTCCCAGCTGCCCAGAGCCTCGATCTGCTTACTAAGATACATCAGAGGACCTCATGCCGGCAAGAACACATGCACTGACCTTTACTTTTCTGGGCAGGTGTAGTTTTGTTTTGTTTATGTGGGCTCCACACCCAATGTGGGTCTTGAACTCTTGACCCAAGACCAAGAGTTGCATCCTCTACCAACTGAGCCAGCCAAGCACCCCTGAGCAGGTGTAGTGTTTTTTATTTTTTTTAAACTTATTTTCAGCATAACAGTATTCATTGTTTTTGTACCACACCCAGTGCTCCATGCAATCCATGCCCTCTATAATACCCACCACCTGGTACCCCAACCTCCC
>NC_081568.1:39610402-39847930 GCF_022355385.1 Mustela nigripes | reverse complement strand
CCCCCCCCCGCCCCTTCAAAACCCTCAGATTGTTTTTCAGAGTCCATAGTCTCCATGGTTCACCTCCCCTTCCAATTTCCCCCAACTCCCTTCTCCTCTCTATCTCCCCGTGTCCTCCATGCTATTTGTTATGCTCCACAAATAAGTGAAACCATAGTTTTTAAAAGTTCCCTGTAACATCCAATCCCTCCTTACTATCAAAGTTGTCTTTATTAGAAATGAAATCTTAGAGAACTGGAAAGGGGATATTTCTTTGGGGATAATATTTTCTCTGAGACCTAGGATTATTTTTCAAGAATGAAGCAAATCTCTAGAATTTTAGATTCTTGATAATAATTTTGAGGATGACGCTTTTGGTCTTCTTAACTCATTACTGAGGTAGAGAGGAAAGATGAAGGGCCTGGGGTGTACATCATGTGATTTGCCCAAGATCACATAGCTTGGTACAGCAGCCGAGTTTCTAGAATTCCTGCAAGTTGTTCCCAAGCCAGGAGGCTCTGGGAGGAGTCCCCAGAGCCTGTGACAGATGACCTGTTCTTGCTGTAAAATTCACTTTGGCAGATGTGTTTCATCAGGGTCCATCAGCAGTGAGGAGCTCCCATGAACTTCTTCTCGGGGTGGGTGTGGTGCTGCCAGACCCAAGGCTGCGAGGTTAAGAGGAAAAAGTTGGTCAGCTGTGCAAGAGCTGACATGATGGGACTCTGCTCAGACCCCATTCTGTCCCCAGCTGCTTCTGCTCTCTGTGGAAACCTCTACTTCATTCCCCAAAAGGAGCGCTCAGTCCACAGCTCAGTTCAGCCTGTTCAAGAACCAGAGCCTCACTTCACTCCCCCTTGGGAAACATACTGGTGCACATTTTAACTTACTACTCTCTGAAAATGATTCTGGGAAACAACTTGGTCACATTTACATGTTTACTAAGTTTTGAGCTCTTGTGATGTGCTAAACCTTGCCCTAGGCACAGGCAAAATTATCATCAGCTGGTGTCAAAGCAGAAAGACTTTCAGACGGTACCAGACATAAAAACTAAACTAAACACAAAGTCTCATACACCTCCATTTCTCCACTTGCCCCCTTGGAAATGTTTGCCTTTAAAACTGCCTTCATAATTCAATTTAAATTTAACCTATCTGGGGGTATCTAGTTGGCTCAGTCAGTAGAGCATGCGACACTTGATCTCAGGTTGTGAGTTCGAGCCTCATGTTGGACATAGAGATTACTTTTTAAAAAATAACAATTAAAATTTTAAAAAAATAAACCTATCTGTTAAAGAGGTTTGGAAGGAAGGCACAGTAAACATGGGACAATTTGACTTGACCATGATGGTTTGGAATCCTTACAGAGCCTTTCCCACTTTGCCTATCCAGAAGAAAATGTTGGGTATTTGGTTACAAGCAATCAGAATGTGCAAAATTAAACACAAATTGCCACAGCACATTACCTAGTCTTATTTTCCTTCTTGGCATAATATCAAATTTAAGGGAAAAAAGTCACGATTGGTAGTTTAAATGAAAAAGGTATACTGGGTTCAACAGCTATTCAGTTTCATTGTTTCTCTGGTCCCGTTGCAGAAAGCCACACACTTTTGATCCCAAGACGATATGGTTTGACCCATTATAACTCGAACTTCTGTTTTCAGAGTTGTAGAAAGCTAATGTGATTCTCTTTAGCCTTTTTCACTCCTTGGTTTGACACCTCATACACAGGCAGAGCAAGGTTAGAGATTTGACAGCTGCAGGACAAAAGCAAGCCAACTAAGGTGGCCTCAGGCCGTCATCACCAACAGCTTTGCCTTTACCTTAATTTGTTTTGTTGCAGATTCTAGTTGCAGAGTTTTTGTTTACTCATGCTCCAATTTCCTAACCCTGTGTGGCCATTGCTAACTTCCCTCATTAAGAGTGGTTGAGCTGGGTTCCTGGTTGAGAAAGACAGAAATACAGCTAGATACAAATCCCATAGGGATCGTTCTGGGACAAACAGTTTTTGTTGGGTCTTGGAAGGAATGGAACGTTCCCGAAGAATAAGTCGTTAGGAACTATGTGTTGAGATACTTCCACCACTGAAGAACTCTGTTGAGCATATTTCTTCCACTCTTCTGGGCACGTGTTTTGGCTTACTATTATTGTGGACTTGGTACCTTCAACTTACATCTTCTCTGTCTTCACTTGTCCTTTTCGAAATCATTATCCATTTTTGGAAATGCAGAAGATGCTTGTCCATGAGTTCCTCTTCTCCTTCTTCCCCCACCACTCATGATGTTGATCTCCAAGGGTTTTATTGTTTCTTCCTTAAATTCCTATAAAAGATCAGAAGGTCCTTATGCTTTTTATTATTTCTCCTTACTCACTGTCAACTTTATGAGGATGATCTTTTAAAAATGAAGAATAGCCATCATTTCATGAATGCGTACAATGAGAGACACTTTCCATCCCTTCTTACCAATCATCACAATGGGCCTATGAAGAGGGTGCTAGTTCCACTCTACACAATGACAAAATGGAGGTTTAGAGGTGTTAAACTAGGTTTCCCAGCCTCTTAGGTAGGAAGTGACAGAGTAGTGATTCGAATCCAGTACTGCAGAATCCAAAATTTATAGCAAGACCAAAGTGATGTACAGACTGGATCCTGCCTGTAAGAAATAAGGGTGCATATAATGTTTTATAATTTGAATGAAGCACAAGCCAACATTTAAAAATTGGGGTATTACATTTGAAAGTCTGGATTCTACCTTCTCTTTAAAAAAAATGGAAGATTGGGCCCAGTGGGCTCACATTCCTGAAGGACAGCAACCAGCCTCTCCTAGGAAAAGCCACTCCCTTAGTGGAGGCATGTGCTCTAAGATGAGCAACTCCTGCCCAGTCCCATCTCCATCTGGTTTACCTTATTACTTTACCCACTTGGGCCACCAGACTGGTATCTGTGTATGTTTGATTTTGCCATCCTTATTCCAGTTTCCAGGAAGAATATGTTTTAGGACTTGAGTCCGGGCTTCCCCATCTGCTAACTTTGTGTCCTTGGACAAGTTACTTAACCCCTCAAGGTCTTAGACTTCTCACTTCTAAAGTGGGGATAAGAATAGTACCTTCCTTTTGAGGTTGTTTGGAAAATTAAATATGGTAATCCATGTAAAGTACTCTGCATGGTGTCTGGCACAAAGATTTCTGCAATAGTTAGATATCATTATTAATCATTATTCCAATTAATCACTCCTTCCTCACAAAGTGGTATCCAGTAACCTTTTCCAAGGTCAGCCTGACTCGTAAATAGAGTCATCAGAACCATTAGCCATAGAAGCACCACTGTGTGGTAATAGGCAATGGAGCGTGTGGCTTTGACAGTAGAGTGACTTGGCTCAAGTTCCATCCTGGACATTATGGGGACCTGAGATAATTACTTTAACTCATTCTGACTCAGTTTCCTCATTCATAAAATAGGCATGAAAATAGTATCTTCTTCATGAGACTGTGGTGAGAAACAAGTGAATCAATACACGTGAAATACTTCTGAATGGTGATGGCACCCAGTGTGTCCTCAACGGTGATACCCACTAATGAAAACAACAAAGCAGGGTGAGCACTTACTAAGCACATGTTTGCTTCTGGAGAGTGGCAGACAGAATATTTCCAATTGGATTGCATGGAAAAATTCAGGAAATTGGAAGCAAGACTCTTACCTTGACTTCCCACCGCCTAAGTTTCCTGGACTCCAGATTCTGTTCCTTCCATTTTCGTAAAATTGTTTTTGAAGGCTCATCATCAAGTCCCACCCAACGGCCTTAGCCTCATTTTGGAGTGGGGTTAAGAATTTGAGAGGTCAACTAGCCTAACACTGGCAATTCTCAGAAGAGGACATGAAGGCTGAGAGAGGTCCTGTGACTTGTCCAGAGCTAATTTGTGACAGACCAAGAGTCATCCATCAACTTCATGGGTTGAGTAGTTGCTAGATGACAGTGGGTTTATATTGATTTTTATTTGACAAGTGAGGGACGGGACTGGGGACCCAACACACAGCTGGTGTAAGAGTTTTGCTCTCTCCTCTTTTTCATCTTGCTCTTTCTGGCCCATGATCCTTATTCCATGAGGCACTGGTCCAGCTGATACTGTAAGAAGACTGCTCTGTCTTCCCCAGTGGGACATAGACGCTGTGATCCTCCATAGCTTGAAGACCCTGTTTCCCGATGGGTAATGTTTTCCCTTCCCTGTGACTTGCCTCTCTGGGCCATGTTCTGATTTCCCTGCTGGCTCACTTGTTTCCTTGGGCTGGCTGCCTTGCTTGGTGGTTTTTAGTGAGGGCTCTGGTAGATGCCAGGAGTGAGGGGAAGAGCTCCGGAGGGGCTCGGTCATTGGACAGGCAGACTCGGTGATGGATGAACCCTCTCCCCAGGGAGTTTTGGGTCAGAAGAAGTCCAGCTGATAAGTTTTTCCAGAACTGAGTTACCCACAAACAGTGCCAGCAACATCTCACCTCTTCTGTGGGTTTCATATTGATATTAAAGAAAATTCTCTTGCACGTCTTCTAGAAATACAGCTTCAACCATGATAAACTCAGATACATGGGCTACAAATTGTTTTAGAGATAACATTTGAGGGGAGGGGTGGGAGGAAGGAAGAGAGGGGTCCTTAAAAAAAATCCCTTTCAAAATATTTTCTTTCTTCTAAGTATTGAAAAGGCACAATATAACCCTTTCTTCTTCCAAATGATCTCACAGCTATTTATTGAGGGGAAATACCAAATGTTTATTTATTTTGTTTAAAGGAGCTTCTTTCGTCCTGATGATTCACGTCGATATCATTTTCCTCCCAGGACAGAGGCTCTGAGACAAAGCCACAGCCCGAGTGATATGCGGTGTCAGAACAATTCCTGTCCTGAAGGAGGGTATGCAACCTTCTCTATTCCCCCCTCACAGACGTCCTTGAGCCCTTGAGACGGATGTGAGCGAGTTTTTCAGGGCTCATGCAAAACAACCATCTAAACATAACAGATGACATCAGCTTGGGCTTTTCAATTCCTGGATGGCAGCGGCGTGTTAATCCAGCCTTCATCCTGGATTTCATAAACTAAAACAAGAGAGCCTGGCAAGAGGACAGCGCTGCTGCTGGGTTGAGGAAATTGATGACGGGGAAGCATGCGGGCAACCCAGTGTATAAAACTCATAAACGTGTAGGCAGAGGCTCAGCTACCACTTTGGACAGCTGCTTCCCGCCAGCAAAGACCACCCCGCCCGCGGGCAGGCAAGCCAGAGCCTTCGGGGAACATGAAGAGCCTCCTGCTGCTGGCCACGCTCCTGGTCCCTGCGCACCTGGCGGCGGCCTGGAGCACCAAGTATGCGGTGGACTGCCCCGAGCGCTGCGACAGCGCCGCGTGCAAAAGCAGCCTGCGCTGCAAGAGGACAGTGCTGGACGACTGCGGTTGCTGCCGGGTGTGCGCCGCGGGGCTGGGCGAGACCTGCTACCGCACGGTGTCGGCCATGGACGGCGTCAAGTGCGGCCCGGGGCTCAGGTGTCAGTTTTACAGTGAGGAGGATGACTTTGGTGACGAGTTCGGTATCTGCAAAGGTAAAGGGTGACCTCTCGCTTCTCCCCGCCCCCCAGGGGAGGGGGGGCACACTGAGGGCTTTCAGCCTGCCTGGGAAGTGCGGAGGCTTTGCTGCCAAGGACAAGAGGGAAAATGCAGGTGGCTTAGGAAGGGGGCCCCTCACAGGTATTGTGACAGGGAGAGGGAGAGAGGAGGAACTCTGCAAAACAGCGGCTGAACCCAGGGTGCAGCAAGGCACAGAAAGCAACAGGGCATTTCACTCCTTATGTGGAGGAGATTTAAGAAAAAAAGTTGCAATGAAAAATTGGGGGACCTCCCTTTCTGGAAAACTTTAGGAACTCGATGGGTAATCTGTTTGGATGGTTAAGATTCTTTATTTTCTGCAACACAGTGATTACAGAGGTCTGCCCTAGATAACCTTTCAGGGGTGTCTAGCCGTGGGCTTAGGGATTCTTTGATCTTGAAAGGGTCCACGGGTTGGAGGGCATCTCTCAAGATCAAATATTTCTGATGAGCGCTAATGCATTTTGTGAAATAGGGTGGGCTTAAGTCATCTAACAGAATGACTCACATTCTTTAAAAGAGGGTACCCTGAAGTATAAAACAAACCCATTCCACTTTATAAAGGTGTTTGGTCATCTAGAAAAACAGCAGATGGTTTAAGACAAGTAAAAATAACAGTAAAGAAAAATAAAAATGGAAGTCTGTAAAGAATGAGAGTTTACATACTTAAAGAAGATTGTCATCAGGTTGAAATAATACTAAACAATGTAGTTACACAGTTACACAATTTATTTCAGACTTAGTGACTGTAGTTTAAAATGTTTAGAATCAAAAGAATCGTGGTTTTAAGATACTCTATAAACGGATACCTCATGATCTCATCATTAAAAGCCATTATCAAGATGAAACACATATGCTATAGCCCCATTCATCAGTTCTATAATAAAAAGAAGCCTTTAAAACGATTAAAGGGACTGGGAAATTTATTTCTTATATTTTCTTTTTTATTTCATTCTTATGTTTTATGTATTCAATACAGTTGTTTTCCTTCACAAATCATAACCATTCACCATCGAGACAGTCTCATTAATTCACCCACCTTTTAGATAAATATGTTATAAATTAATTTACCTTTTAATCTACAATGTATACTGAATTTAGAAAATAAATTATTGGACTATTAGGAGAATCTTGTTTTTTGTCCCGTTTATTTTTGTTTATAACCAACGAAAGACAGAATATTGATGAAGCATTTTTTGGTGAACATTCACAAACGTTTAGGCTGACCAGAATCTGTATTTTCTGTAAATCACAGGATTTCACAGAAGGAAATTAGGGAGGAAGCGGTTAACACAATCATACTATGATATAGCAAGTAGACGCAGTGGATTGCTTTCTCTCTTGGCATAAAAATCGCCTCTGTAAATGTGATTGTAAATGCAATGTCACCTCTGGGGAAAGAAACATTGCAAGGCATCTGGGATCTTTAGCAGTCGCACATTCTACTGAATGAGTGAGGTAGCTGTTAATGGAATAGATTTTTTAAATGTATTTTAAAATGTTCTTCCTGGCAGCTTCAGACTGCAAGTGAGTCTAATTTCGAACATTTTTCTCTCTGCTGGACATAGTGACCCTGTGTGAACCTCCCCAACTCTACTTAGGGATGTTGAGTTTTGCTGTGGGCAGACTCCCTCCTTCAGCTGTTTCACAGAACATTCATAGGAAAACTGTATACTTTAGCTGCACCTCCAGATGCTCTCTGAATATTCAGATGTTTGGCATTATGCTGCCGGGTTAACAGCCAGCCAGCCAAACACATTTTTACTGAACACCTGCTATCCAGCCAGTGCTATTCAACACACTGGGGGTTTCAGTAGAAGCGCGACTGAGACTTTGGCTCATGTGTTAGTGTTCGAAATCACCTAGAAACACAGTCAAATCCCAATCCTGTGTGCTTTTCTGCAAGAGGCTTTTAGGATCCTTTTTAAGGATGGTTCTTCCCAACAGAGAAGCTAATGTTTAAAACTAGACTCCTCGGGGCCCCTGGATGGCTCAGTTGGTTGGGCGTCTGCCTGCAGCTCAGGTCATGTTCCCAGAGTCTTGGGATTGAGCCCCACATCAGGATCCCTGCTGGGCGGGGAGTCTGCTTCTCCCTCTCCCTCATGCTTGGGCTGTCTCGCTATCTATCAGATACATAAAGTCTTATTGAAAAAAAAAAAAAAAAACAGATTCCTCTGTAATCTGAAGAGTTACAGTGAGAAGACTTCTAAATCTCTTCTAAAAATAAATTTTATTAACATCTACCTTGGTCATTATGTGGGATATTTGATTGGGCAGGGCTCAGTTGCTTCACTACTTACAAGAATGTTCTCATGCCCAGAGAATAAATATTCTGCATCTATTCTACTTGGTTGTTAAAGACTGGGTCATCAGGGAAGGGGGGGAGGAAGACTGGGTCATCTATAGAGATATTGCTTATGTCTTAAGACCCTGCATTTGTAGTAAATGGGTTCGTCGTCTTCTCAGTATCGCATGTTAAGTCTGAGTATGAACATACTGAAGTTTGAAATGCTTCCAGATTTGGGGAGGTATACAGGTAAATTCTCAGCTCTCTTGTTTTTCTTAGTATGTTGCATCTTAGATCTGCAGAGGCTCTCCTAGTAAATCCTCTTAACATCTGGGGGAGTTGGGTAAATTGTGCTGCCATTTCAACAGAGAAAGAGTGGACTGAGGAGGGATCACTTCATGGAGAGCTGCCATGACACCCTTCTCGGTCCCTGGCTAGGGTGGGTGGAGCCCTTTCCTATCATCCAAAATATTACGTTGTTTGTGAAGACAGTGGATTTGAAGGCAGCATCACATCCTTTAAACTCTTTGAAAAGCTGATGCATGTGTCTGTTCCATTGCCCACTTCACTCAGCTGTCACAGGAGTCATCTAAGGAAATTATGAGAACACACCTGTCTATTGGTATCTAAGGAGAAAGTGAACAGAATTGTCTGGTTCAAGGATGTTGGTTATGCGTAGCTGCCTTTAACTGAACTTCACGACAGGACACGGCAGTTGAGGTGTCCATGATCTGATCTTAGTGTGTGATTTGTGACTTTAAATACCAACTCCCAAAACTTCGGTGTTTTTTTTCAAGAATTGGATTTTGCCTGATGGTCAAAATTCGTGAGGTTTGTTCAGAATCTGGAGGCCGTGCGCACAAGGGCTGTGAGACAGCAGGCTTGTCCTCAAAGAGTGGCTCCCTCTCTAAACCTTCCCTTTGTCCTCAGACTGCCCCTATGGCACCTTCGGGATGGAATGCCGGGAGACCTGCAACTGTCAGTCAGGCATATGTGACAGAGTGACCGGCAAGTGTCTGAAATTTCCCTTCTTCCAATATTCGGTAGCCAAGTCTTCCAACAGGAGATTTGTTTCTCACACAGGTAAGAATTAATTTCAGTATAAATACTGGAAAATTAAACTCATTTTCAGTTTGAATAACTCAAGAAATATAGATGACAAGCTTAGAGCATGGGTTTGAATGATTTTTTTAAAAATTTCCCCAGGGAGAAAGGGTGGTGGTTGAGTTTGGTTGTTGTTGCTGGTGTGTGTGTGTGTGTGTTTTTAAAGATTTAAAAGATTTTAAAGATTTCATTTTTCCATAAAGTTTACCCTGTTTTATGAAGAATAAATATGATTGATTATCAAAATACCTGTAATAAGAAAATAACCCAGATATATAAAGTTCTTCAAATTCTTCAGTGATCTGTTTTATATACAAACTAGACAAAGCTACTTCTCTCTCAAGTTCATGTAGAAAAACATATACTCAGGAATTTATTGGATAAGGTTTAAGAGCCAAGATAGAAATTATAGAGCATTTCTTCTTCTTTTTTTTTCTTTTAACAAAATGGGAGTATTTAAATGGAATATTTCCAAGCATGCATTTTTATGGATGTTGGAGAGGATGAGAGACAGTAACTGTGATTGAAATTTGGGAATTATCTCAAAGCCTTTGAATGAAATTGTAGTAATGGTCACATGATGCTTGTTCATGCAATGTGTATTTTGGATCCAGGTTGTTAAAATGTGAGAAATACAACATATCAGAGGGTGCTATTGACATATTTGGTTATCTTATGCAATAAATGGTTATCTCGTGCAATAAATGTTACCATATACAGTATGGTAAAGCTTCATTAAATTGAAAGTAGCTCATTTAAAACAACATGTAGCCATGGAAACTGCAGTACCAACAAACTATACAGTTTTCTCCCTCCTTACATACAAATAGTTGACAATCCAAGTCCGTTTTATTTAGCTATTCTTTCTGGTGCTTTGCGCTTCAAGTTAACTAAGATTTGAAATATTTGGCAAATGTACTGATTCCCAGCTTTACCTCCTCCTTACACATGGATATAATTAAGTACTTTAAAAGAGGAAATACTGTATTTTTAAGTGAATTTTTATGTTGAAGTGTGGTTATGCCCTTAAACATCAATTTAAAAGGACCACCCTACCCCACCTTTAAAAGCTGTTAGGAAGGTATCTTTATGAAATTTTGATCTGGAAATTAAGATTATCATTAATATTTTAAGTACTTATGACTGTCCTATAGTCCTTGAAAAGCAAAATGGAAAAAGTTTGCTTTTTAAGTCCTAAAACAAAATTTCATATTGAGGTAATATTTATATAACAGAAAATTAATGATTTTGAAGTGAACATTTCAGTGGTAGTTAGTACATTAACAATGTTGCATAGCTGGCCCTTTGGTCCAGTTCTAGAACATTCTCACCACCTCAAAATAAAACCCCACTGTCCATTAAGCAGTTGCTCCCATTCCTCATAATCCATTCCCCAGCCCCTGGTAACCATCAATCTACTTTCCAAGACCTACACATTTTTTTGAATGATTTGATTAATTCAGTACAGGTTTGAAACCTATTGTCTTAGTACAGCTAACTGTGTCAAACACTTGCATCTTTTTTTGTCTCATCTTGCTTTTTTAAAACTTGCAGGCTACAGGGGTGTCTGGGTGGCTCAGTGGGTTAAAGCCACTGCCTTCAGCTCAGGTCATGATCTCAGGATCCTGGGATCGAGTCTTTCATTGGGCTCTCTGCTCAGCAGGGGGCCTGCTTCCCCCTCTCTCTCTGCCTGCCTCTCTGCCTACTTGTGATCTCTCTCTGTCAAATAAATAAATAAAATCTTTTTTTAAAAAAAACTGCAGGCTACAGAGCACTTTGGAGAACCACTTTTGTATTCCTCTTCGTTCATTTATGGTGGCACCTAAACCTTTCCCACGGAGAAAGAATTGATTCCCTTGTGAATCTGGTGTTTAGGATGAATGTTTGGAAGGCCTATGAGAACAGCTTTGGAATTATCTTCAGGAAAGGAACACCCGTCCCTCCCACTGCACACTCAGCCACACATCTTCTTCTCCACTGGACTTTGGTGCAGTCTCTTTCCCTTGAGCCTGTCAGCCTCTGTCATTTGCATGCACATTTGACAGATCTCTTGACTACTATATAGATGCTTCGGACACAGATATTTTGCTGGGTGGAAGTTACATTACAGGTTACACCAAAAAAATATTTCTATGCCCAAATTACATATCAAGATTCTTAATAGAAATTCATAGGAAAAACATTTTCTGACCTAAGGTGTTTGCTTTTATTAGCTAAAGGGGCGGCAAAAGATGATTACTAATGTGATCTTGGTAAACTTTAGGTTCAGGCTGGAGAGCAGAATGTCCTAAAGTTTTCACAGAAAGGCTGCACTGGAGCTCCTCTGCTCAGTGGTGCATCGCGTCTGTTGGACTTGCCAGGGCGCATGTGCCACTGTTTGTAGGAGGAGGCTTGGGGGCTCAGTCTTGCAATAGACTTCATATCACCTCTGCACAGATCTGTTTACAAAGCCTTTGTCAGTGGTTCCAAGGTCCATCTGCACAGGGACTTCTTGAGGTCGCTTCCATACCCTAATTCCAGGAGCTTATCTTCTCTAGCTTTCTTCCCATTGGCTACTATATTCTTGGCAAGTGGGTTTCCTGCCTTCCTATTTCCATTTGTTGTTGTTGTTCTTGTTGTTGTGAGATTTCCAATTTTCTAAGTCTGGGAATTTGCAAGGCAATTTTTTTTAAAGGGAGTTGGGGACTGTAAGATCTGGAATATTTGATTACTTTGCACACATTCCTCTGCCGAGGTGCAATGACCTTACAGCATTCCATATTAAGACGTGCACTGTTGAAGCAAACACACCTTGCTACTCTCAGAAGCAGATAAATTTCACTTTGGAAAATTCTAAATATTATAAACTTTTATGCAGAACAAAAGCTATCTTTAGAAAAGTTCTGTCCTTTGATCTGCATCTGCTTTCTGGGGCCACACAATAAGTTAAGCCCTCTTATATACCAGATAGTATAAAATCTTACTTAGAGATCTATTGTTATATTTGCTCATTCCATAAGTATTTATTAAGCACCTACTATGTTTCAGGCACAGTAGCTGTGAATAAAGCAAAGCCCTGCCTTCTCGGAGATGATATTCTAGTGGTGGGGTGAGATAATACATAAAAAAAAACAAAACAAAAAATAAAACAAAACAAAACAAAAAAACGACAAATGCATGTATAAGATAATGTCCAGTGATGATAGGTATATGAAGAGAAATCATTCAGGGGTGCTGATGTGAATGGGACACGCCGATTTACAGAGAGTGGGCGGATACAGTGAGCACAGACTCTTTGAATCTATTAAGGCCTTTATTGTACATCCCTTGTAATACAAAAGTAAGATAAAACTGTTCTTTGTCTTAGAGTTATAAACATCTGGACATGATTTGTATTCCTTCTAATTTCAGAGCATGACATGGCATCTGGAGACGGCAACGCTGTGAGAGAAGAACTCGTAAAAGAGAATGCCCGCTCTCCTGTAATGAAATGGTTAAATCCTCGCTGATCCTGGGTGGGATTTCTGAGAGAAGACCCTTATTTTAATGATCATTCAACACACAGCCAACATTTTAGGAACTGTCTAGATTATAGCATATGGACGTGTGATCTTGGGAGGCCATGTGTGTGGGTCCAGGAAAAAAAAATGTAGGCTACTAACAACCCATAAAAACGCATATGACTGAACACTTTTAGATATTTGTTAAATATTTGAATGCATATAGATTTGTTAAATATGTGTTTATAGTAATACCGAAGAACTGAAAATGCCATTTAGATAATCTTAATGTGAGTGCAGGTCAGCCAAAGAGAGAGCTAGCCAAAGCTGAAGAGCAGAGTGAGTCTGTGACTCGGATATACACTGATGTTGGGATACAAGACGGAGGGAGAGTTAGGAGTGAGAGAAGGGGGTTCAGGGTGGAAAAGTATGATAATTAGGTCTTCCTTGTGGTAACATCAATAGAATTTAGTTGTGCTTCTTATTTACTTTGGAAAAGTCAACACAAAACAATCCCTGAAGGAAGTGGGATGTTTGAATCTTGTGGGAGGTTGAGGAGCAGCCTTGAGTTGAGGCAGGTTTCAAAGGGTTGCTACTTGTCGTGCCCAGCTTACCTTATCTGAGGGATGATTCTGAGGCAGAGGGCAAATGTACACTCTCATAAATGGTTTTAAAGAATGTCACCCCAGACTGAGAGAGCTAGGAAGTATTTTGCCCACTTGGAGGAGGTGTGAAGGCTTTTGTAAACAATTATGTTAGTCTGAGTCACCCTCCATACCCATACTTAATCACCTTGAGAAGATGAATGAAATACTCTCTGTTAAAATGGGTAAAAGTGTCCAAACACCTGAGGTATGGTAAATTTATTATTAATAATTATAGCAATATTAATAGTAATAAGCATAAAAGAAACCTAGAAATAGTCATTATGGATTTATAAAATCTCAGAAAATGAGCAACTGAAGAAATTTATTTAAAAGTGCAGTGACTTAGATGAGTTTCAGATTTAAAATAGAAAATGCTTTTTTAGGAGGTTTGGAAAAGAGTCAGTTTTCGGTAGGAAATGTCCACTTTAAAATATTGTTCATTTTCTTATTTTCCTTTCCTTTAAAGTTGGTTGATAAGTGGAATTATGTGTACACTTGGGAGGACCTTAGCACAAATAGGACTGTTGTACTAGATTTTGTTAGGAAATATTTGCGGAAGTATTTTATTTGGAGTGAAGATTATTTAAGAATTATTTTACTATTTACCTATATTTTATTCTCAGAGTTTGCCAACAGAGTTGTGAATGTGTGTGTGGGAGGGTCTTTGAATGTAAGCTGAGTAAGCTGTTAGGATATGTTTTAAAAGGCAAAGTTTATGATTGTTCAATAAAAAATAAGACAGCTGCTTCGAGTCCATTCATAACTTTGTTAAATCATTAAATTATTTAAAAGATTCACCCAATGAATCAGAACTCTTGTATGCATATTAAAGGGAGGCTTCTCAACTGACTTTGCTGCTACAGATAAGCATTCTCTGTCAAAACTTGAGGCTATAATATTTATTTCTTTGCCTCACATTTTTGATCTTCTTGTGCCTTACAGCTTCTTGAAAAGCAGGTCCTCACATAATATCCCATCCTATAGAGGCAAAAACAAAAGAAGTCTTCCATTAGGGTCTGAAGGTGCTTATTCTTTAGAAGACATAGGCAAAGATGAACATTTCAGTGCGCATATAAAAGAATAGAGCAGGGAGCCTGGGTGGCTCAGTCGGTTAAGCACCTGACTTCGGTTCAAGTCACAATCCCGGAGTCTGCTTATCCCTCCAATCCTCCCCGCTCTGGCGTGCTCTCTCTCTCTCTCTCTCTCTCTCAAATAAATAAATAAAATCTTAGGGGAAAAAAAGAATAGAGTAGCATTTAGCTTTGTAGCTTAAGAGTATCGTATCCAGCAATAGGAGGGGTTCATTCAGCCTTGTGATGGGCAAATTAGGAAAACATTTAAATGAATCGACACAACGCTAAAAAACATTGTCTATACTAGCAAAAACATCAATTTGCCCGAGTTAATCTTTTTCCTTTTTTTAAGATGGAAGAAACTGGATGTGAATAAGATAAAAAGTTATATCAACAGAAGATACTCAAATTATTATTAAATTAAAGAAATGATTTAATCAAATCAAATCAAATTAATCACTTTAAATTAATTAAGTTAATAATATCATTTAAATTGATTAAAGTAATTTAAAAAATTACTTTACCAGTGTGCTGTGAGGTTCAGGACATGCTATCAGAGAGTGAGGTTACTTAAAGATCCCCCGACTTGGCCTGAAGCACAGGTCACAGCCCAAATATCCCTTGGGGAAGGGTAGATCGTGGAACAAAAGGGGACCATGCCAGAACTTGCATCTTCTCACACTCTGCAATAGGAGAGACCATGGGCAATACAATGGAACAAAGGTGGGCTCATCTGCTCTCAGGTGCAGGTATGTTTTCTAGCTATCCAGCTTCCTGGTACTGGGACCTCTTTGTGCCTTTCACTCCAAACACTAGTCCCTGTCTATCCCACATTGCTCTGTAGCCTTCTGGCTCTATTCTTCAGAGCAACTAATTGAAAATCTTTGAATTTTGCACTTTTTGATTGCAATATTTTTGAGCATGCTATTTTAAACTATATGCATATCATAGGATCAATGCACTGTTTGTTATGAAATATATACTCAAAGTGGAAATTTTTAAGAGATAAAAAATAAATATGAAGGGGAGTTCTGAGAGTTTTTTTCCTGTACCAGTATAGACATCCCAGGAAACACTGGAGAAGTAAAAGAAAATGCCCTATGTCAGTGGTCTCCAGTGAGACTCGACCTCATTTGATATTGAAGAGAAACCAAGCTGGCACATATTCCACACAATAAATATTTCTGGAATGAATGGATTAATAGATGGATGATGGATGGATGGATGGATGGAAAGATGGATGGATGGATGGATGGATGAATGAAAGTGTGGTTTGGTAGATAGATGGATAGAAGGACGTTTGGGAAGAAAGATGGGTGAGTGAGTGGATGTCTGGAGGAACGAATGAAGAAAGGAATGAATGAATGAATGAATGAATGAATGAATGAAGCAGGTGACAGGCCTATCTCCAGCAGAGCAAGTGGAGCAGAAGGCCTCCCATCCCTTTCACCTGCCAGCTACCATCTCCCCAATGGCTATTATCCTGCCTGTCAGGAACTGAGGAGATAGAAAATTGTGGGGACATATGTGACAATCAGTGTATCTGACAAATAGGGTTCCCAGAAACAGGGAGTGCTTCTCCATCAGGCAATAGGAACATTACCTGTGGTAACAAAATTGTAAGGTAATTTTAGTGGTAGCCATATTGAGTTGTCATTTTCTGTGAAAGGCAACTGGAGAGGACTGTTGTTTCCATCTCATATTTTATTATTTTCCTTTATCCTGAGGTCCCTCAGAGTAAAGGATCAGTAGATATAATTCAACATCACATAGATATTTGGAAGGAAAATCGATTACTTCTGATCATCTATAGTTGGTGTTTATCGTTGAACGAAGGCCTGGCTTTAAAAGGGTACATGTCACAGACCAGCAATTCTCTAAGTTTACTATGCATTAGAATTTTCTGGAGGCCTTGTTAAAATAAAAATTGCTGATTTGATATGTCTGAGATGAGGCCCAAGAATCTTCCTTTTTAACAAGTTCCCTGGCGATACAGACGCTGCTGGTTCAGGGACTGCACTTGGAGGATCACTGGTAAAGGGAGATCTAGACTTGCCTAGAAAGGAGATAAACTAAGGAGTGATCAAAACCAGTCATTGCCGACTTTGTGAAAAGAATGCACTGCTTCCTAACCAGTTGATACTTCCTAACCAGTTGATTCATTCAACTTACTTTTGTTGTTTAAAGATATTTCACTATTTAAGCTACTGCGAGTGTTGAAAAATGTCAGAGAAACTTTAAACCATGGGGAGTTGTCAGGGACAAATAGAAAAACATCAAAGGAGGCTGGAGGTAGAATTAGGAACCAGTCAAGGGGTGTGTGGTCTCATCAGAAGAAAGACATTCCAGAAGAGTGACCGGGGGTGCTATGTGTCCCGAAGAGATCAGGCAGATCTAAAGAGTCCTCAGGAGGTCCCTGGTGACCATAAGAGAGCCGTGTCCATGGAGAGGTCAGGATGGAAGCCTGAATGAAGTGTACTAAAACTGCATGGCAGGCAAGCACTTTTCTAGAAGGTCATCTGGGAAGGACAGAAGGGCAGTTAGTTTGCAACTAAAGAGAAGAGCACCTAGATACCAGGAGAGTATTTGTTTCTTTCTCTTTTCTCAAGATTAGGGAGAAACCATTCTGAAGCAATGATAGAGTCTGATGTGTTCGCATTAATCCAGGTTATACCATTCTATTTATATAGATTCTTGAGACATAGTTCTCACAATGTTTATGCATTTTCAAGCCCTCCAGAAATACAGTAGTACAAAGAAAGCCAAAATATTGGAGTTGAGGGGAGGGGCCCAAAGAATTCTAGTCTAAACCTTTTCTTTCACAGATGAAAATACCTAAACCCAAATAAATTTGGTGATAAAATCTTGCGTATGGTGGTGAAAACTACTTATCACCATATCACTTTTAGCCATCCAATATTTTTAAGTGAAAACATTCAAATCTCTTGTTTACTTACCACATAGTCATATATATGTATCTCTTGTTTACCTACCACATAGTAGTGTGTGTGTGTGTGTGTGTGTGTGTGTGTGTGTAATTTCTACCAGTTGACATCAAAGCTTGGAGTCTTTGGTTCTTAAACCTGTTTGTGCCAGTTATTACTGTTGCTATATCACTGTTGCAACAGTGATAACTGGCACAAACAGGTTTAAGAACCAACGACTCTGAGCTTTGATGTCAACTGGTAGAAATTCAAGCATGAAGGTGCCTCCCTCATGCCCCTGTGCCTGCATCCTTCACCGTACACCATGGACATAGCCATAGTTGAATGGCATTGGGAGAGCAGGGGGACTCATGGTGATCTCGGTGAGATGATAAAGGGGAGGCCACTTAAGAGCACTTCTACTGTATGTTAGGTGTCAAAAAGCATCATATGATGCCATAGGAATAATCTCATGTTTGTGCAAAAAACATATAAATGGATATAAATAGAGATATTAATGGGGATGCTTACCTGATTCTTTGTATTTTTAGCTATATTCCGAAATCTTTGCCCTTAGTTTTATAATTGGGAAAAAGAATAAAGCTCTCTCCACTTTTGGAAATGGAAATTGCAGCAAATTCAAGCAAGTGAAAATTAACTCGTGGTTTATTGCCTACATGGTGGCTAAAGGGCATGATCCCTTAGTTCAGTCATTTCAAGTGGTACTTGGTCATCTTGGCACTTGGTTAGCTATAGAAATAGGATTTCAAACCACGTAAATGTAGAGAACCGTACTTTTCTTGTAAATCCTAGGAAGGCTACAAAGCACATTAGCACATGATACTTCTCTTCTGGGGGAAAAAAAAAAGTCTGGCCCAACAAAAGCAAAGCCAGTGAATCCTTAGGAAGTATTGATGAAAGTCTCGGATCATAACACATTTCACATTACAATATACCTTCTGCACCTACACACAGAAATGCTATCTGCTTAAGCGGGTGGTTAGGCCACCAGGGTTTTTAAAGTATTTCCTGACACCTGTGAAGTTGGTAAATATTTCCTGTTTTTGTTGTGTCTGGAGAAAACAGGAATTTACAACTTGGAAGTGATTATTGAACAAACACTGTAAACGACGTCTCCACGGGCATTTCCCCGGTAGGAGGCTTCATTTTTATTTTTTAATTTTTTATTTTTTTATAAACATATATTTTTATCCCCAGGGGTACAGGTCTGTGAATCACCAGGTTTACATACTTCACATACTTCACAGCACTCACCAAAGCACATACCGTCCCCAATGTCCATAATCCCACCCCCTTCTCCCAACCCCCCTCCCCCCAGCAACCCTCAGTTTGTTTTGTGAGATTAAGAGTCACTTATGGTTTGTCTCCCTCCCAATTTACCCTAAAGATAAAAACGTAGTGATCCAAAGGGGCATGTGCACCCGAATGTTTATAGCAGCAATGTCCACAATAGCCAAACTATGGAAAGAACCTAGATGTCCATCAACAGATGAATGGATCACGAAGATGTGGTATATATACACAATGGAATACTATGCAGCCATCAAAAGAAATGAAATCTTGCCATTTGCGACAACATGGATGGAACTAGAGCATATCATGCTTAGCGAAATAAGTCAAGCAGAGAAAGACAACTATCATATGATCTCCCTGATATGAGGAAGTGGTGATGCAACATGGGGGCTTAAGTGGGTAGGAGAAGAATAAATGAAACAAGAGGCTTCATTTTCTTCAAATCTATCATAACATATTTCTCTTAAGGGAAAAATGTAACTGTCATACTAACCTAACAGCTAACTGAATGGTAGAAGACATACCTTATAACCAGGAGGAAGGCACCTATCTTAGTCATGCAGTGTGTACTGTGCACTTTCAGAGCTTAAATATAAATTCAATTGTAAGTCTTTAAAAACAAGCAAAAGTGAGAAAGTGAGCAATGAAATCTTATTAATGGCTCTGTGTTAACTACGTATAGTTAGTTTATTTGAAAAGTGTTTTTGATTATCTAAAGTGGTGTGGAAGGACCCTAGAGTTTTTGAGTCAGAGGGAGGCAGGATTAACTCATTGCAATATTCACTTATTATTGACTTGGGTTTGTTATTTCTACATGCTCCCCCTGAGTGTCCTCTGCAAAATGTGAGTCATGGCTTGGGGGCAAAGTTGTGAGGACCTTAGCTCATGTTCTATGTATGCCATTATAACCTTTCATTGTGTCTGGCATGTACGAAGATTTCCAATAAATGGCAGATAATTTAAAGTATTGTCATATCAGACAACTTTATTTTTTGTTTGTATTTCAAATGTCTATTAATTGCAACAAGACAAATATTTCAAATACTTTAAGTGCTCCATTAAGGATGGACAGAGATTGAAGAAAACGGACTCCTTAACACGCTTGAAGATGTCCATAAAAGGTACATAACTAATCAGTGAAATTCGATTAATATCATCTGAAACTCTCTCACAATTCTACAAAAGAAGTGACTATTTTTAAAGAACAAATAATAGTGTTCTATTTAAATCTCCAAACAATTATTAGCATGCTCCTGAAAAAAAAAAAAAAAAAAAAAAAGGTACAATGCTCCAGGAGAATGCAAGGGAGCCCTACAGATGTGGCACACTTCCCTGTGTGTTATTTTTAGTTTTCTATTCCTGCCTTTTATTTTGGGACCTGGCCCGCTTCCTTTGTAGTTTCCCTTCAACTAGTTCATACCTTTCTTTCATATATAATGCATTTTAAGCTGCCTTTTTTTTCACCTCTCAAAGGAAACTCAAGGAATGTCGACCAGCTCAGAAACCCCTGCTAGTCTTGGCAGCAGCCGAGTTCTCGGTTTGAAAACAACCTTGGAAACCCAGGATCTTGGTTGACTCTCTAGTTATTTAATGAATCAGAGCTGTGGAGGCATCTGAGAACGGAGATCAGTGGATTTTTTAATACCATTTTCCTGAAATTGTTTCGTGGCCTCGAAAACTAGAGGAATTTTTGTTAGATTATACAGAAGCAAAATTCAGTTTACAAAATGAGAAGAAGGTCCAGTAAGTGTACCACAGGGCTCTTTCACCTTTTACCTGTGGGGGAACATTCACTCTGCTCAGGTCAAAGGAAGCAGTGTGAGCAGATGAGAAGGTATGGTCCCTATCTTTAAAGAGCCCTGTGCAGATGGGACAGACAGTAGTGAAACGCACAGGTGCCCAGTTCAATCATGTGTTGTAACTTGTGGTTCTTTGATTGCAAGCAACACCAAACAAAACAGTGGGAAAACTGGTTCAGCCAACTTCAACATACATGTAATGTATTTGTAGGATGGGGGTACCTTGCAAAATGGGACAACACCACACCTGCTGAATCCATTGGTTTGGAGGATACAGGACAGTTGGGGAGCAAATAGGCATCACACTGGGGTGCTGTTCAATTTACTCATATCCCAGTGCTTCCTGATCACTCCAAGCCTCTCTGAAACTTCTTTTTTAGGATGCTATGTTGACCTTATGGCCCATTTTAATGAATAGCTCCACTGTGACAAACATTCTTCCTTTGTAGTGGGATTTCACTTTTGGATGTAGCCAAAGCTGTTCAGAGCCCGGTCTGGACAGTAAGATGTTGCTCAATTTGGGCAGAGCCATTCTGGAGGAAAACAAGTTGCATAAGAAAACAAGAAACAAGTAGGAGTAAAATTTGGGCAAGGAATACCTTAGAGAACCAAGAAACTCACTCCATGGTCTTGGGGATTTAGGAAGTAGGGGGCCCCCTGGAGGTCATATGTGTCATTGGCCCTTTGGGGAGAAGCCCTGAATGTGGACACCTTACTCAAGGGTTTCTGCAGATTGGTTGGAGCTTCTTGATGCATGGAGCAGAGACATGGCCAGGTACGGATGGGTCCAGGAAGGGGGCAAGGGCTAGAGTGTCGGCAGGAAATCATCACAGTTTGAAGACTCTCTTGACCTATATCATAGTCTGAGCAATGATTACTGCTCAAAAAAAAAAAAATGATTTTTTTTCCTTGAATGACTTTATTTGATATCAAATACAGAAACATTTTACTCCCAATCTCTTTAAGGCAAAATGATCTTCTTAAAAATCCAGTTATTTAACATCAATGACTTTTTGTTCTTTGTCTTGAAGTATTACTTTTTAAAAATTTTTTTTAATTTTTAATTTTTTATAAACATATATTTTTATCCCCAGGGGTACAGGTCTGTGGATCACCAGGTTCACACAATTGAAGTATTACTTTTAAAAACCTTCTTCCTTTCAATCTTACCCAAATGGCTGCAATTTATGTTCAACAGGAAAAACAGACATGTACATATATTGACAGAGAGGGAACATGCACATTTGGGGAATCTGGATGAAGGGTACGTGGGAATTTTTCTCTTCTTCACTTTTTCCATTAATCTGAAATTAGGACAAAGTAAATGTTCAAAAAGATGATCAGTGATGGTTTGATGGGCATTTCCATGCTGCTTCCTTGACCATCTTTTCTTGTTGTCTTGACAACAATTAGATCTACGTAACACCTATGAAAGACCTTGAAAACTACCACTCTTAGGAAATGTGCTCAGGGTGGTGACCACCCTCTTGATTCCAAGGCTATGGAAAGGGCCCTCTCCAGCTCTGAGTCTGCATGGTGGCCATGACACAATAACATGACAATAAAGGCCAAGACTATCATCAGAGGGACTAGTACACCTAGTTTTTGCAGGTGGAGTGCAGCCTGGCCAGCGAGTGCCAAGTCAAGACAGCTACAACGCAACTGCAGCAACATAGTGATTAGTAGTGTCCACCCCCCAGTGAGATGATCACTAGGTCACTCATTGTAAAGTATCTCCTCTGTTCAATATCACCTTCTTTTATTTGTGCAACTATTTGCAGACAATAAAGGATGTATGGACCCAACAATTCCATTTCTGGGCATTTATCCAAATCAAATGAAAAACTAACTCAAAAAGATATGTGGACCCCTATGTACTCTGCAGCATTATTTACAGTAACCAAGACATGGAAACAACGTACATGTTCCTGGATGGATGAATAGATTAAGAAATTGTGGTACACACACACACGCACGCGCGCGCACACACACACACACGAATGTTATTCAGTCATTAAAAAAAGAAAATTTTGCCATTTATAACAACATGGATGACATGGATGGATCTTAAAGATGTTATGCTATGTGAAATAAGTCAGACAGAGTAAGATAAATACTAAATGAGCTCACTTATATGTGGAATTTAAAAAACAAAACAAAAACAAAAAACGAACTCATAGATACAGAGAACAGATAGGTGGATACCAGAAGTGGAGGTGGGAAGTGGGCAAAAGGTATAATGGATGTATAAATATAATATACAGAAGTATATTATATATATTATATTTATATAATAAATATAAAAGATGAAGGTGGTTTAAATGTATAAAATTGCAGTTATAAGTAAATAAGTCATAGGGATAAACACATAGCACGACAACTTTAGTTAATAATGCTGGACTGCATCTTCAAAAGTTGCTAAGAGAATAGATTTTAAAAGTTCTCATAACAAGAAAAATAAGTTTGTAACTAGATGTGGTGACGGAAGTTAATTAAAGCTACTGTGGTGATCATAGCCCCACGTATGCAAATATTAAATCATTAAGTGATGCACAGGGCACTGGTATAATGTTACATGTCAATTTGCCTCATGAACCATGTTTATTTATTCCTATTCTAGCAAAATTAATACTCTGTTTTCAGAGTTGAGGAGATTTTAATAGATGGGGAGATTATTGCCAGATTTATATACTTCCTTCTTGGGCTGGTGGTGGTGAAAGAGCCCGTGCCTGCACGTCAGGTCTGTCATTCTGAAATTATGAAATTCAGGATAAATGTGAATTTTGACAGCTCAGAGGGTAAACACTCAGATGGGAAAAGCTGGACCAGATGTTGTCGCCTCTTCCAATGTGTTTTCTTGCCCCGGAGTGCTGCCCTCATGGTGTTTTTAAGTAAAGAGAAAAGGGAGAGAGGGAGCCAGTGGTCCCGGGAAGAAAGCATCCGAGGGCACTGGGAGAAACCTTCTCAGATGCCCTGTTCAGCTCTCTCTTGATAGACAAGGGGGCTAGAATGTGAGTGGCTCTGAGGTTTCTTCTTTGAGGACATTTTCTGTGTCTTTTGGAATGACACACCTTGGCTGCGATGAAATGAACTCCACTCATCGCACTGTGGGAAAAGTTTTTCCTGTAATGACTCAAAAACATGGGCTTGTTATTCTGAAAAAGCAGAGCACATCCTCATTCCACACAAACAATGTGACACAGACCTGGAGCCAGGCCAAGGTTTTCTATGAATAGAACTTCGCCAAGAGAGTGCTAGAAACACTTTGGATTCGCATGGCAATCCTGGCTGCCTGATCCCAAGAAAGGAAATGATAGACCTGTTCTTCAAAGGTGGAAATGAGAAGGATTCCCTCTTGAACTCCCACACATGGCTGGACCAGGGCTTCCTGGTTAGTTCCTGTAGAAGTCTATACAATCGAGACGATGCTGGTGACTCCCGTGAGAGGCGTTTGCATTTGTGTTGCATTTCGAGAAGTAAGATGGGTTTCTGCAGAGAGAGCACACATAAATGAGATATCCTGGGGGCAGTAGATGGCGTTGGACAGGGAAGGGCCAACTGGTCTGGCCTGCACCACGCTCTGCAAAGTCTATGTTTTTGTCTAGGCTTGTTTGATTACAAGAAACAGAAATCCAAGCAAAAGAGCTCACATTAAAAAGGGCGGAGTGTTACTTTGAGGATATAGAAATCTTATAAAGGAGGCCGGTCCTTTGAGAATTGAGAAGGAATCTGGAGTAGAGAATGCTCCTCTCTCTCCTGTAGTCACAATTCTTGTGACTTTGTTCCTAATCTTGTTCGACTCTTTATGCCTTGTCCAGTCTTCTGTCAATTGTCTTCTTCTGGTTAACCACAATATTAATAATCATACGATAATACCAGTAGTGGCTAACACTTGTTGTGTGTTTATTCTGCATAAGGCATGTTCTAAGACCTTTTCATGTATTAATTTGTGTAATCTGCACAACAACCCATGAGGTGGGTACTACCTTTATATCCATTTTCCATTTGAGTACACTGAGGCATAGCAAAGTAGAGTAGCTTGCCCAGGATCACACAGTTGGTATGGGCAGAGCTGGGTCTCAAATTCAGGCATTCTGGCTCTGGTTTGACTCCTCCATTATTTGATTCACACAAGGCATTTCCATGTTTGGGCAGTAATTTCTACCCTAGCCCTACATAAACTTTTTTTTTAAGTTTTAGAGTTCCAACACTCTATAGGCCAATCTTTAGATATATTAGTACAAATTTGTGAGAGAAAAATTCTGCTTGGTCACAGCTTACCTTTTCTTTAAAAGGCCACAGTCTCATCTGTGAAATGTGGGGTTTCACTGATTGACCTCTGAGACCTCTTTCTGTTATTCTATCCTAAAAGTCTTGAATTAGACTTCAATCCTTGGGGCTGTTGCGATTCATCTCATTGCTTGAGGTGATCGAGAATGAGAAGACTGAGTCCAGGAAAGACGGGTGTATGTGGGTAAATCCATGAGCATACTGGATAATTGGCTGTCCGTATAACACAATTTGAAGACACCAGAACAGTCACCTGTCCTCAAATTTCTCCTGGTCTAGCAAAGTGCCTGAAACTCCAGTAATCATACATTTTTAGGCTTGGGGTTAGAGATCTAAGTTATTTGTGACTATGTTTATTCAGCTCTCTCTAATCACACTGGCTTTAATGCATCTTTTTCTCTTGCTTATAATGTCCCAGACTCCCATCCTCTGCTGCGTTAACTCTTAGTCATTCTTCAAATTTTAATGCAACCATCCACTTTTTGGAAACAGTCCCTGGGTTCCTTGACTTGGCTAAGTTCCTGTCTGATACCAGCCAGTAGCTCTGCAGGCAGTAGTTATGTCAGCAATTAGCTATCAATTAGGCACCTACCAGGTCTTTTCGTGAGATTATAAGCTCCATGAAGACAGACATTTCATCTCATCGTTTTTGATCACTACTTACCTCTAGGAAGTACATAGTGCTTGGCATCTAATAGGGACTCAATAAATATTTGTTAAATGTTTAAAGACAGCTTGCTTTATCATGGAAAATTATGTATAGCAAAGTTCTTCTTCTTGTGCATTTTTCCTTAACTTATATTTTACAAGTGTTGTCTGTGGTTGGCTAAGAGCAGTGACAGGTGAGGAAAGAAGGTCCTAGAACTCCAACCCTTTCATTTAGTCAGGAGATAGCAGATGTGATCAGGTTTTTTTTCCATGACCTTTACCCTCTCAGTATAAACCCTTAATGCCAAGCATCATGTGGGACCCAAAGTCTCTCTTAAGAGAGTTCAACCAAGGTTGAACCCAACTTCAACCCTTAATTGGTAAGATGAAAACCAACTTGCCACTCCTGGAAAAAGCTGAATTCACATACCCAGTTTACGTTCCTTGTTAACAAGTGTTCAGGGATCAAAGGTAGAGCTTGTTGGTGCTAATAGTGGCAATAAGAGTGGCAATGATGGAAGAAGAGCTGTCTTGTATTCCACACATCTCTTCACTGTACAAGAAAGACTGTCTTGTATTCCACACATCTCTTCACTGTACAAGAAAGACCGCCCCCTCCATGGACTCTTGATACCTGGGTCATGCCATCTAAAGGACAGACACAATGGCAAAGTAGAATGTTAAATCTTGAGTTTGCCTCATTGTCTCCCATTCTCCTCGGTATCCAGGAGGATATCAGGTCTGACTGTGTGGTCCTGACAAATCTGCAGAGATCATCATGGCTCTGGGAAGCAACAGAAGAGCTAATGTGGAGAGCATTGCGAGGCAATGCAGAGGGCCATCCACAGCTAGGAAGGATAAATACAGCTGTGCCAGTCTGTGGTGGGAATTGCAGTGCTGTCCAGAGATTCCCTCGGGAATGGAGGACCCACAGCCCATTTGCTAGGAGTGCTGCCAGCAGGCAGAGGCCCTCAGCTGTCAGCTTCCTGCATTGCCTCTGCTGAAGAGAGTCTTTTTGAGGGGCTGTCTGAATCTACATGGCTGTCTATAGGCCTAGTCCCCTTGCCCTACTTGGTATCTCTCTTAATGGTATTCCAGCTTCAAATCTTTTAGCAGGGTTCCCTGAAGTTTCCATGGAGACTCTGTGACAGCTCAGTTTTCCATATATCCTATCTTGTTCCCTTCCCTTCCCTTCCCTACCCTTCCCTTCCTTTCCCTTCCCTTTCCTTCATTTCCCTTCCCTTCTCTTCCATTCCCTTCCTCCCCTTCTCTTCTCTTCCCTTCCCTTCCCTTCCCTACCCTTCCCTTCCCTTCCTTTCCCTTCCCTTCCACTGGTGTTGCTCCAAGAGTACTCCCTAACAGACCACCTGCACATCCATCTCCGTTTCAGAGCTGGCTTTACATGGAATTCAACCTGGGACAAGGACTCAGCCTAGAGGGTTAGTGGGGGTTTCCACACAGCCCATGTTTGCTCATCAAGATGCACCTGCCCTTTTGTGATCATTTGCCCTATGGAACCTTCTCTGAAACTCTTCTTCCTGAAGGAAGCGCCTTTCTATAATTCATCAGCTGGGAGAACCACCTTTATAATTCATTTGCCTAGTTGGTAATCTTCTGCAATTTTCATTAAACCACTGAAAAGTGTCTTTTGCCAACCCAAACTCTATATCACCAGGCCTGTTCCCTAAGTTCAGATAAACTATAAAAAAGATAAAAATATTTCTGGGGGAAAAAAATCAAGGAGGAAGTGAAATAAACTGTCTTGAATTTGAGGAAAAAAACTAAAAGGAAATTCCATAGGTAGTTCTTCAAGGCTCAGGTCCTTGAGATTTTATTAATATGAAGAAGAAAAATGCAAAACGGAAATCACTCTTCAGATTTAAAGGCAACTCCTCAGGTGGCAGGAAAATGGCTGAGGAATCACTGCTGCTTGCTGTTTAGGCACAATCGAAAAACATTTTTTTGTGTTGTGTGGCATCTCTTGGGTATTGTGGTAGCTCACCACTCTACCCATGGGCTCTTGGCAAACAATAGACAGGAACCAGAGAAAAGACAATTCCATCAGGACTGATTAAATTTAATTTTAGGCCAAGTAAAAGAAACTCTAGATGGAACAGCCAAAGTGACCACATAGTAAAAATAGAAAAAAAGCTCCTTTGTAAGTAGGACTTGAGACAATGAGTTAGGTTTGAAGATTTGCCTTGAATTGTTATTTGTACGTGTCACTACCCTGAACAGAATGTAAGCTCCTCGTAGACAGGTGAAGGTCAGTTTGTAGCCTTGATAAGGCTTGTCCAACATTTCACATATGTTAGAGGGGCAATCAAGTGCTTAGTTATGAATGAATCGATGAATGGATGAGTGAATGAGTGAATAAATGAATGAATGAACCAGGCCCTACTAATCAACCCTGGTCTTTCACAAGATGTGTTTTCACTGATTTATTCATTCAATAAATATAGTAGCTGCTTTCCATAAACCAGATCCTGGATCTACAAAAGCAGTTCACAGTTCAGGAGAAGAGCAGACTATTTGAGAGAGGGCAATATATTGGGCTAAGCTCTGAAGTAAGTTGTGTCTTGGTTGACCAGGGCCTCAGGGAAACATAAACTGAGATTTATAGCGGTTTGGTGAGGAACAATGTAGGTCAAGAACAGAGAGAACAGCATATGCAAAGGCCTGGAGGTGTGTGAGATCATGGCACATAGAAGGAATTTTAAGTAATTCTGTGACTAATGTATCTAGGGGTTGGAGAAATTTAAGATGAAGCTGCCAAGGCAGGCTCCACACAGATAGCACAAGGTCTTTAATGCTATATATAGGGAGTTGATTTTCTCCTGAAACAAGGTCGAAGCTGAGCACAACTCTGTGCACAGTTGCATAATGATGATCTCAGTTCTGTATGTGTATACCAGTGGAACAGATACAGAACGACAGGTGGAGAAGTGTGCTCTTAACTTTTTCAAGGTAGATGTAGTCCAGTAAGGAAACCATGAGAATGGTAAGTACTGTGTGCAGGAAATTTGACCTGTCAGGCTGTTTATTATGTTGTGGGATGACCTCACATCCAGATTTGGATGAATACAAGTGGTATCCATACATGGGTAGAGAATTCCCAGTCCTCAAAGCTCTTCTAGATGTGATACCATATGGATTCCAACACTAGACAAGGAGATGGGCAGAGAGCGATATTCCAGACTCCCCAGTGGGGAGTGAAATGGCAGATCTAAAAGCATGCAGTGATTCATGGTAGATACCTTCCTTCTATAGAAATTGTGGTTGCTGGAAGGGATCCATTTACTAGAAAGCCAGAAATGTGCATATGGGCCTTTCCACACTATTATTTCATCATCTCTGTGGAAACGGGGTCCTGGGCTAGCAGACCCACTGAGGAACAAACCTAAACAGGAGGAACAGCAGGGGGTAAAGTGACCTTGAAGAGGTATGGGTTGGGGATGCTTTAGGATCACAGATTTACCGGTTACCAACACTCTAGTTAATCATCGCCAGCCCATGTTAAATTATATTGAATCTGGGCAAACTAGTACAGTCTTCTTTAGCAAGATTCCAGAATGGAGATGGAGAGCCAGTAAGAGTGAAGAAAGCAGTAATCCAGGGGAAGAATAAAATCCTTCATGAAAAAGGAAATGAGTGCTATTGGCTCCAAATTCTGCTGTTAGGTTTAGAGTTTGTTGCTTGTTTTAGCACTTTGTATAAATGTGAAAGTTAGTAAGGTAAAAATAAGCAAATAAATAAATAATAAAAATTTTAAATATGTTTGGGATCCAATATTAAGATAACTAAAGACTCACATTGCTTTTGAGTACATTTTATTTTTATTTTTCAAATGGAGTGTTTGCTAAAAGAATGAGTGCATTTGAAAAAGTTTAGCCAAAAGATCCATAGACATATTTTGAATTTCCTACCCTACAGTTTAAATGGAAAATCCTGATATATATTTCTGTAGCTCTCCAAAGTAGTCATTAGCTTTATACTTACTATGTTCAGCCTGGAATTTAGTTCATACAGACTGTGTTGCCAGGGCAATCTTTTATTTTATGTTAAATGTTTGGGTTTTTTTTGAAAATGGAATATATTTATGACTTACTAGTCAAGAACCAAAATTACTATAAAACCACATTGCCACCAACATTTTTAAAATGTCTCCAGAAATAACAAAGACTTAACTTCTCCTCTTAACAGAAGAAAACACATTGAAAATTTTAAATTACAAAGTTATCTTTTACAACTTAAAATGAGTTCCCATTTTGTTTTTTTTTTTCACCACTAGAGCTATGATTTAAAAGGGATGTATTATTAAAAAAAAAAGCAAATATACTTTTCTTTTGTCCTTGAATATAAAAGTATTGATCAATTTCTGTCAAAGTGTCTCAATAGTTCATGTTTGAGTCATGAATCACAGATATTGAAAAAGTAAAAAAGATGCATCCAGATTAAAAACAAGATAAATGCCCTCATGGACAATCCTCATGAAATGGAAGATGCTAGAATGCGGTGAGAATGGCTAAAGCCACGAGCCTGCTGAGCTGTATCTGCATCAGAAATGAGGTTTTCATTTTTGCAAGGATGGTGGGGACAAGGAAGCATTTTAAAAGGCAGCCAAGGAGGACTCAGACTCACTTGAAATCATGGGACCATGTAGGCTTTCGCAGATGGTGGAGGGAGGTTAAAACCTTTGCCAGAGCTGATTTAAGGAGGCTTCAAACTGAGGAAAACCTGCCAATGTAGTTCTATGGGCCAAGATGCCCATAGATGGATGAATCTCTAGTTTCTGCAACAACCATCCCTTCAGAAACTCCCTGGTCTGTTAGGTTACGTGCAGGACCAGTGGCATCTGATGGAGTCAACTACAAAACTACTAGATAGGGATGTGAGCATGGAGAAGGAAGCCAGAGAGAGAGAAAAATCCCACAAGAACAAAATCCTAAAACTTTCCACTCAAAAATATGCCTCCACACCAGAATTCCGATATACATGCAAAGAAAGCCAATAAAAACAAGCAATTGGAGCATGAATTTTCTGAAAAGGAAATTAATTTTATAAGGCCTGAGCTCCTAAATATACATTTAAGTTTTTACACAGAAATTCATACACACATGCAAAGAGAATGGAAAGAAATGTATTAAGAATAGAGGGTTTAAAAAAAAGTCAGTTAGAAATCCTGGGAATATAAAATATATTTTACCCCAGAGGATAAAAATAAAAATAAATATATATACACTGAGCTACATGTTAGTGGAACTGTAGAATTTAGGAATAAAGACCAAAAAAAAAAAAAAAAAAAAAAATCTAGAGTTTCCTGAGTGAAAAGAGAGAGATTACTTAAAAAAGAGTAACGTTTGGTCTGGAAGGGTCATTGGTCTGGCAGTGATTTCCTATTGGCAACAATAGATGCCACTAGAAACTGGAATAATATCTTTGTTGTTTTAGGGAAAATGACTAGCAACAAGACTTTTATATCCAGATAAACTGTCACTCAAGGTTAAGGGCAAAATAATGGCATTTTCTGATGTACAAGTACAAAAGGACTTTACCATCCACAGGTCTTTAGTGAAAAAATTGTTCCTATATCTACCTCAACAGAAGGAAAATTGCCAACGAATATACACAGAATTAAAGACACAACTGTGAATAGAGAAATAAATTTTTTTAAGTTGGTAAATTGAGTTAAAAACTGACAGGAAAACGATCATTGTGTGTGTGTGCATGTGTTCAAAACAGGTAAAACTGAATTTTGACAATATTACAATAATAGATAACATTGAAAGAATTCAGATCTTTCATCTGTTCAGGGTAGAATTATTAAACTGAGCAAGAAAAATTCAAGTCATCCAAAAATCATACATACTCAAGAGTAACCACAAAAAATAAAAATAATAACTTCAAAGCTCAAGAAGGAAAAAAGGAACAAATAAGGAAACTTTACAATCTTTTTTTATTGTTTCTGTCTTCTGTTGAATTTATGAGTAGAATAAAGTTTAAACAATAAAGGAAGAAATAAATTCAAATATATGAGAAAGTTTAAGAAGTGTAAGTGGATTCCCTGCCCATACATTAAGAAAATAGAAGTTATTAGATTGGATAACAAAAAGCTAAAATCTATTTGTTTTCAAAAGTCATACTCTGACCTAAAGTGAAATCAAAAGATTAACAAAAAAGAAGTGGTAAAAATGTATTTAAGGCAAATCTAGAAAGTAATGCTTGCATATGCATATATTTTAGGATTATTTTAAAACTTAAATACAAAAATGAAAATACTTCTGTGAAACCCCATATCACCAATGATGGTTTCAAATATAAAAGAATGAGTTCTTGGATTTACCAAAAAGCCATACAGGCCATACCCTACATCACACCCTGCAATAATGAAGATGTCATTTGCTCATATTGTCTTTGAATGACTCAGCTTCTGATAGGCCGTTGCCTAGTGACTGAGATTTTGAGAGCTAAGTTGGCAGCAGCCATGTTGGGTTCTGAGTCTCCATCAGTGGACCACCGTGCATCCACTCACTGGGAAGAACACCATCTATATGAGATCTCTTCTGTTTTTAAAGATTTCACTTATTTATTTGACACACACACAGAGAGATCATGGGTAGGCCGAGTGGCAGGCAGAGGGAGAGGGAGAAGCAAGCTCCCCACCGAGTAGGAAGCCCAATGCGGGGCTCAATCTCAGGACCCTGGGATAATGACCTGGAGCCACCCAGGCACCCCCATATGAAATCTTAATATTAGGAAGACAAAATTCTTATACCAAAAACAAAAGTTATTGGGCAGTGTTTTGCCTTATGATAGACATCTTTCCCCAAAAACAGAGCTGGTGATAAAGTCTTGCATGTATTTTTAAGTACTCACAGGGAGTGGGAGAGAAGCGAAGAGAAGAGAACAGGGGAGCAGGGAAAGGCATTATTAGAATGTGTTATCAAGCTGATCAGTCTGGGGCTCTTGGTCCCCCATCTGTGGGCCTTATTAGAAACTTTAGGAAAAGGACCTCAGAGTAGTACTCCTGTGAGGTAATAGGGAGGAGCATGTGTGCCTCAGCTCCTGGCTCCCCTTAGTGAAGGGAGAAGACCCCTGGGGTAAACTCCCTGACATTTTTGGTCCTGCTTATCCCCATTGGCATCCAAGTTCTAGGAGAAACCGGAAGCCACTGAGAGTTACTTAGCATGGATAGAGGGTTAAGGGCATAGAAGCTTTCATGAAGCTTGTCAAAACCCAGTAGAACACTTTGAGTGCCAGACAAGGTATCCTCAAACACTCTATGCAGCAAATGCCAGCAAATGCCACTTTGATGGCTTAGATCATTAGGTTACCCACCCAGTTTTTACCCCTAGACCTGGTTTGAATAATGAGAGCCCACACTGATGCACACCCTGGAAGTAAACCGAAAAGCAGTTTGGGAGGAGGATGGAAGATTCAGGTCAGGAGTAGGAAAGGAAAGCCAGTAGTGTGGAGAGATTTTGCCGAAATTAGAACATTTCAGAACATTCACTTGCTCCTGGCTGATTCTAGCATTTGATTGCCCCCCAAAAAGCTTTAACTGGGATAATGTGCCACCATTCAGCATGAAGGGCCTTCATTAGGCAGGATTTGCACACATTCCCCCAGGAGACTGGCTTTCTTCTGTCCGGCCCATTCACCCTAGCCCTTCCTTTGGCTCAGGCACTGAGCTCTGTTCACCTCAGCCCTATCAACATGACAGTAGCTGGCTTGGTTTCACTCAGGGGCAGTGGTAAAAATTACAGAATTGGGGCAAAAAAAAAAAAAAATGCCATTTAGAGCTTCTTTCCCTAAATGAGATGGGGTAAGTGGTAGGCATGTAAGGCTTTGTGACCTTTCCAGTATACTCTAGCTTCTCTCTCTAGTTCCTGACTAGAGCACACTGATTGCCCACACTAGCTGACTGCCTGCCCCCTGCTAGCCCTAAAGGAAGCCTGACAAGGATGAAAGTGTGATAAGTCATAAATAGGACTGGTGGCTGTAGAAAATATTACTATTCTAACATCTGACACCAAAATTTCCCTTAAGGAAGAATAAAGCAGTGCAAAAGAAAAAAAAAAAAAAAAAAGGCAGCATCCCCCATCGCCTGGAAGCGATGTGATAACTTTAGGGGAGAATGAGCTCCTTCTTCTGCAAGAAGGAAAGGAATTTATTTTTCTGGGCAGGGGGAGGAGAGAGAGGGTCATTCAGTTTCAGCTTGGTGACTCTGGGCTGCTTCTCTAACCATCCCAGAAGCCTGCTACCTTCCATTTTGGAAATGGAGATGTAGTGAGTTGATCTAAGCCATGACAACAATATTCCATTTTTTTAGACCAGGTAGGGCTGTGGAGATGAAAGAACAGAGGAGAAAGAAGGCCAATAAGATGGAGAGAGGCTGAGACCAGGCAAGATGAAGGGGCTTAAAGCCCAAACTCGCTGCTGGGTGAGCTGGGGACATGTCCTGGACAGCCACATCTCTGATTTAATGTGTAACCGTTTGTACTGCTTTGTTATAAATGTGCTGTCCGTCCCCTGCCAACAAACCTGAAATCTTCAGGGAAGTCTACCACGCTGTCACATTGTTTTCTCCTTCCTCTGTGTCTCCTTAGAAGGTTGCTTGTCCCCCTCTTAGGTACTTGTCCTGTCTTCCCTTGTATTATTATTCTCGGGCTTGTTTTACGACCCCTGCTGGAGAGTGAGAGGCACGAGAGCAGAGACCATTTTGTTTACTGCTGCGTCTGGGTCTTGTGCATTCAGTAAGTGCTTGTTAAATGGAATTGACTGCAAATTCCAGAGGGAAGAGGAGACTGGCTTAGATTGGTACATAGCTTCCATGTGCCAAGTTCTGGGCTAGCAGGTTAAGTGGGATGAGCAGGCAATTTACACATGAAGAAACCAAGGAACAACAAGGTTAATTACCTACAAATGACACATATTATGCCGGAAAGAGAAACTGTTGAAACTGCAGAGGAATGCTCTGTGTTGTCCAACAGAGAACTTGGCTCTGTAATGACATTTAAGATCCCCCTGTCTGTGTAAATCCCCAGGCAGTGGGGGGAAACAGCAGGGGTGTGCTGGAAGCCCAATCAGAGATTTGTTGCATAAAAATGCCTTGGCTGGGGTCATCCTGGCAAGAATTCCATTTCATGAACTTAAAAATCAATCATTCTTTCATCAACAAGGAAATCCTTCTCTTTAGAATCAAATCTGAGATGACTATGTACCAAAGGGATAGAACAAAAGTTATTTATCGCTTTGCTTGGAGAAAAATCTTCTAGTGAAGTTTCAGTGGGAAAACAGAATCAACTGTGTATGAATAATCAATGCTCTATTAGGAGAGATGCTTCCCCTCCTTTCTTTCTCATTACACAGTGATTTTGTTTATTCTGTGATGCTTATGTTTATGTTACTTCTTACTGAATAGTTTTGAAAATAATACCCAGATTAGGCTAGTTAAATAAGATCATATAAATTAGATTACATTAGTTTCTAATAAGGAACTTCAGTGTACGATGTCCAGCAACCCTTACCAGCCAAGACCTGTGGGGCCTTGGACAAGCATTTTAATGTTGAGCGTTGATTCACATACGTCTAGAACAAGGTGAAAAATGTTGGTCAAATTTGTCTTAGAGTTGACAATGAGTTGACATGTCCTTCCTGGGGCTTTCTATATATTGAGAAAATCAGTGGCTCAGTTTTCTTTCCATGTGACTTCTAGATGCTATGGCCTTCAGAACCTCACATTAGGCCAGAGATACAAGAACTAACTAGCGACTACAGCCCCTTGCAATCGTCTGCTCTATGCTCATATGCCATCATCACACTTGTCACCCCATGCAGCCTTCACAGCAACCTGTAGACCAGCCCTCATTTTGCAGAAGGGGGATTTGTGGCTCGGAAAGGAGATGTCATTTGCCCAAGGTCATAAATCTCAAGATCAGAAAGCACAAGGACTGAAAATCTGAACTGGAGGCTTTTCCCTCATTTTTCTCTTTAGCATATGTAAGGAATCAACAGGTTGGAGGGGAACCTGGGAGTGGGGAGATGGGCAATAAACTTTGAGAGACCCAAGAGGGAAAGGGCTCCGTGTGAAATGCAAACAGATCACAAAGGTAATTTTCCAACAACTGACTTCTGTATTTACAGGCTTTGATGTCCACCTAGCTGTGCACTTAAGTTTGTCGCTCAAAGGTGAGCTGGGGTGGGGGAATGAAGAAGCAGCCGGCAGCTGGGCAGCTCACCACAGTAAGCACTTGCACCCCAGGACACAATACTGCTTTGCAATCCTTTTATAATATTCCTGATTCATTTTTCAGGTTTACCAGATCTATATCCCTTATTAACTTGCTTCCAAAATGAAGAAAAACTGAGAGCGCCCAAGAAATGTAGAGATGTTGAGTTTAAAAGGCCACTTCAGGGGGCACCTGGGTGGCTCAGTGGGTTAGGCAGCTGCCTTTGACTCAGGTCGTGATCCCAGGGTCTGCGGATCGAGTCCTGCATCAAGCTCTCTGCTCAGCAGGGGGCCTGCTTCTCTTCCTCTCTCTCGGCCTGCCTCTCTGCCTACTTGTGATTTCTGTCTGTCAAATAAATAAGTAAAAAAAAAATTTTTTTTTTAAAGACCACTTCAGGGGCACCTGGGTGGCTCAGTGGGTTAAGAGGCTGCCTTTGGCTCAGGTCGTGTCCCCGGGGTCCTGGGATCGAGTCATGCATAGGGCTCCCTGTTCAGCAGGAAGCCTGCTTCTCCCTCTCACACTCCCCATGCTTGTGTTCTCTCTCTCACTGTGTTTCTCACTGTCAAATGAATAAATAAAATCTTAAAAAAAAAAAAAAAAAGACCACTTCAGTCACAGGAAATATAAAAGTGGAAAGGGTTCAAACCTAAGTTTGAAGCTTAGCTGCAGCTTCCAATAGTATATGTTCATCTCAAAAGGTACTAACTTTCTAGTTATTGGATTTTAATGCCAGTTGAATCCCATCTCGGAACCTTATTGCCCCATGAGAGAAATGTTCAATAATGTATGTTTTCTAGAAGAGAGCCTCTAGCTGCATGAGGCTATTGAGTAGCTGAAACATGGCTAGTGTGACGAAGAAACTCAATTTTTACTGTTATTTAATTTTGACTACCTTAAATTTAAGTAGCCACAAGTGGCTAGTGGCCACAGTATTGGACAGTACAGTTCTGGAAAGGGTTTGCTGATGTCAGTCTTCAGCTCCTGTTTTGTAGGCATATTGATATAGAAAAGAGGATTTATAAAAACAGCTGTGTTTCCCTGAATGTTTTTCATGATAAAGATTCTTGCCTTTCAATTAAAATGGTCCTGAAAATCATGATAAATAGGTAGTTAAGTGATGATAAGAAAACTTTTGTACATATCTGATCATTCCAAGTTTTGTAAATTCTCAATGCAGTAATTAAGTAATATGGGTTTTCCACATTAATCGGCACAAATATTTTGGCTCATGAGAGTTCTAATCTATATTGATGAAACTATACTGTTACTGGGCAGGTGACAATTTGGATTTCTGTGTTTCAGAACTCAGAAAACTCGGTTATTTCTCACTGATAAGTCTTTTGAATTGTTTTCTATTTTAGCACGGGATCTTTCTAGACTATGGAAGTTCTCCTGCATGAGGCAATACACATTCACTGAGATAGCTATCAGCAGCACGTGGGAAAGCTGAGGGAACAAATGAATGATAACCAATTGTCTGTCTCTACAATTCCACAGCGTTGGCCTTGCCAAAGTGTCCAGCCCCTGATGAAAACACATTCGTGAGGTTCCCAGATGATATCCCACGACTGTGATCATGGTCACGTGCCTATTTATTTTTCCCTTGAGAAACCGAATGAGAAAAAAAAAAAAAAAAAAGATCGCAACTAAACAAAAGCATATCAATAACAGGAAACTGTTGGTGAGAAATTCCCTGATGTTCCTGTAAATTCACGTCACCAGATTCCCCAGGGACAAAGGTGCATGAACTGCATGGGTAAATAATTATGATTTAATACAGAGACCTTGCAATGCTGTTTACAGTAAAACAACAAAAAAGAATTGTTTCTGGAGGCGCAAATAAGCAAATAATAGAAACACATATCAATATAATCAGGAAGTGGTGATGTTATGTCTAGGTCAGCTACTGAAAACAATTTGTAATCTATCAAAGTATCTCTTTTGCAATTGCAAGCAGTGCAAGGTGGGACCTTAAGAGGAAGAATCATTCCCGGGGTGATTAGAAATGGTGGACAAAAATGGGATATCCACCCCGGAGGATTTCTGAAAAGGTTTCTGCATCATGGTACCTGTCTGTTTGCAGGGTTTTATTCTCATAGATGGTAAGAGAGAGAATGACCACAGATTCTCCCTCCTTCTTTGAAAGGATTTGCAACAGAGGGCAATTCCACTTGTAAGTGTGTCCCCACAAGTGCATGTGTGTCCCAGCTAAGGAAAGAAGTGAGGGGCGATACTGCAACTGCTTGACTGTGTTCCTCTCTTTTTATGATAAATGATGTTTTTCTCAACAAAGATGGGAGACCCATAATTTTCCAATTTTTTTCAGAATCTACTTACTATAAAAAACATGAAGGCATTTGTCTAGCAGCCTGAAGAGAAACCTAAAGTTTTACTGGGGAGCTTGGGCGGTGGCAAGAAGGGAAAGAGCCAGCAAGCAGTGAGAATCAGCACAGAATCCACACCTGAAATCTCTCTGTTTTGCTTGGGTGATAGGGTAGGACTGCCAGTATCATTCTCGGAGTCGAAGCAATTTTTAAAAATTTACCCAACTATTCAGCCAAAGGTGACTTCACTGTGATGTCCCCTGCTACCATTTCTCCATTCTTAAAAGATTTTGCAGTGGGCAAAATAAAAACCACCAAAGATATCCACATGCTGATCTCAGGAATGTGTGAATATATTACTTTAGAGGAAGGATAGACTTTGCAGATGAGATTAAATTAAAGACCATGAGATGGGGGCGCCTGGGTGGCTCAGTGGATTAAGTGTCTGCCTTCAGCTCAGGTCATGATCCCAGAGTCCTGGGATGGACCCCCCATGGGGCTCTCTGCTCAGTGGGGAGCGGACTTCTCCCTCTCCCTCTGCAGTTCCCCCTGCTGGTTCTCTCTCTCTCTCTCTCTCTCTCTCTCTCTCTCTCTCTCATTCTCTCTCTCAAAGAAATAAATAAAATCTAAAAAAAAAAAACCTCTTGAGATGGAGAGATTATTCTGGATTATCAGGATAGGTAATACAAGAGTCCTGAGAAGCATTTGAGAAGAAAATGTGACTGTGAAAGCAGAGAGAATGAGAGATTTTGCAGATGCTGGTTTTGAAGGTGGAGGAAGGGACCATAGCTGAGGAATTCAGGTGGTTTCCAGATGCTGGAAAAGAAAGATTCTCCCTTAGGGCTGCCAGAGGAAATGCAGCCCTGCCTACCCCTTGATTTTGATTCAGGAAGACCCATTTTGGACTTTTGATCTCCAAAACTGTAAGACAATAAATTTGTGTTGTTTGAAGCCACTAAATTTGTGATAATCTGTTACAGCAGCAAGAGGAAGTTAATATAGATCTAAACTGTGTTTTTTATGTTCAATAATGGTATTGAGTCTGTGAAATTATTACTCAGTTTTCTAGTTTTAATCTTAGGCTGTTAGACTACACATTGGAGTCATTTGAATGCTTTAAAAATACGGAGTCCAGGGTTCCAATCCAAGTAACTTAGATTTAGTGAATCTGGAGTGGAGGTGGCGCACTGGTATTTTTCAGACCTAGCAGATGATTCCGATTGTCAGCTCAGAATGAGAACACCATTGTTAGAGGACTATCTCCTTTGTATGGTCTCTTGGCTGTTTAAGCTCAGGGAATAAGCATTTCATCAGTACAAATGACTGATGGGTCATTTTACAGTAAAAAATTGTAGTCTAAATTCTTTGGTCTTTAACATTGCATTTGCTTTTTGTCCCCATCTGAACATAGTGCACCCCTGGGAGGAGATGTCTGGGAAGCAAATCCCCCTCTGTCTCCACTTCTTCCATTTCCTCTGCATCTCAGTTTCTATTCAGAAACAGTCAAGGAATGACTCCCCCAGCCAGAAGCCCTCACAACAATGGTTCTGACACTTATGTAAAAGAGGTATTGAGTGGTATGGAGTATATGGCAGGGATGGTGTCTTGGGATCAAGAGAGTGATACACAGAGAAAAGCCCACTCTCCCCTGTGCTTGTGTATTCCATGAGAGAAAGATGGAACTATGGCTTTGATATGGACCTCATAGTGGAAAGGGACTTGAACTGATGCCAGGCAAACAGTGATCTAATTCTAGCCCTGCCACTTATATTAATAATACCTCCTCTTCATTAGCTCCAGGTACTAGACTGAGTATTTCACACAGTGATGATCTTACTTTATCACCATCTTTCATATCTTTGTTTGGTTGGTTCAGTCTTCAAAGAATGGACACAAGTGGTCTCTAGGATCCCTGGGTGTGTTGGTCATAGGTTGGAACCATGATTTCAGATAATAGAACGTGTACATGATGAACTGTCCCAGATAGTAGAATTTTCTATGCTCTGCCATCCTCTGATTCGATGCCAGTCACCTGACATCTTATAACAGTAACTGATTTCTGTTGAGTCTTGTAGATGTTTGGGTTGAGGAAGTAGAAGAAGTTGAAGCAACTGGCTCATGATCCATTTTTCTTTGGCCATTACTTGGGGGGAGGGGTGGAGAATGACCCTTAAGGGAAAGAAAAGAAGGCAGGTGACCTTGTTGAATCTCTTTGTCAACACAATAACTAAACCTCTAGGAAATAGACTAATTGTATTTTCTAGGAGGAGACTTTTTCTGTGGATTGCTCTTAACAGGATGTCTTTGATTTGTTTAGGGAAACATAGCTGGAATTTATGGATCATGAAGCATTGTTCCCTGGAGAGGGTCTTATAAGCAATAGTTTTCTTGGTTATGAAATGCTCCCTGCTATGTAAGCTGATCCATGACTGTCATTTAGAGACTTTATCTACACTGTCCAGAAAGCACACATCGAGTGTGGGAGGAAGGACCTGGGGAGTCACATGGGATAATCCCGACCTCCCTCTGCCTGTCTGTGCTTCGTGAGTGCTTGTATCCTTGCCTTATTCCTAAAGCTTGATATTCGGTAAGATGCCTGATTCATGTGAGTTTGATTTGAAAATCTAATCCTTTGTGTTACCTCACTCTCCTATTAGACTCTAAGCTCAAGGAAGACCAGAACTGTCCACAAGTGATCTCTGTGGACACGGCATTATATCTTTAATACAGTAGCTACTCAAAAAATAAATATAAATCAACATGTTAAAGAATTGATGGGTTATAGGAAATCCAGAAGGACATGAGCCAATGGAAAATGTAGGAATATAAATTTATACAGAGAAAAGTTGCCCTTGCCAGTACTCTATTATCATACCATTCTCTCTCCTCTGAGCATAATGATTTTTAAATGTAGATATAGTTTATTTCCACATTAAACTCAACTTTTCTTTATGTGAATGCAGTGAAAACTGTAAGATGGTTTGGGCTTTTAAAAGTTTTTCCACTTAAATTGAATTATAGGGCTTGTAGACCTATTTTGAATGCTGCTTGACCATTTGGGTTCACAGCAGCTCATCAATCAGTGGTTGTATCCGGTAGTGCCAATTCTGACTTCCCTCAGCTTTTACCACATTCATCATTTGCAGTTCAAATTGATCCCCGTGGAGAAAAAGTCGCTTATGTCTTTCCCTAGTGAATGAAGCAGCTTATTTAGGCATGGGCTCTCCATGTGTCCCCAGTGATGTTGTAAAAATGGGAGAGCATACTTTCTTCTTCACACGGGACAAAAGCCTGTGCATAAGAGTTTACACGGGTGTTTGGGGTATTTATAGATGCTCTGTGCCTTAAAATGTCTCCACTGTGGACTAGAACTGTGCCCCAAATCACCAACTCTACTGTGCCTCTTTTATAACAAGGGATTTTTTTTTTTTTATTTCTCTAAAAGGGGCATCTGTAATCACTCAAGTGTCATCTAAAAAGGGCAGCTTAAAAATACAATGACTTGTTGAAAGATAGAATAGGTAATATCTCTTTGGGGATTCCCCCCAAGGCAGACATTTACATAAAGACTCTGATGCAGGCAGTTTTTCTGGGGAGTGATTACAGGAAGGTGGGAGGAGGGAAAAGAGGAGGTCAGACAGTGAAGAGAGAAAAGTCCTCAAAAGTTATATTAAAGAGAGAATTACTGCTATGGGCAACCAAGCTTCACTCCAGTTGAAGATCCTCTAAGAAAATTTGAGAAGACCCTTCTCACCTACTCTCTACTCCATCAACAGATCAACCTTTATCTAGCAGAACTCGTATCTCTCTGCTTTCCAGCTCCGAAGTACTAGCTGGCTTTTTTTGGTTTTGTTTTGTTTTGTTTGTTTGTTTTTTAGTGCAAACCAGTCTCAGCACAGTTTCTAAGCCAAGAAATCAAGTTTCTTCATGATAGGACCCCAGCCCAACCGTGTTAGGTTTCCCATTATGTCTGTTACCATCACCTGAGAGGTTACGACGAGGCTGCGGGCTCTTCAGTCAGTCTGCAGATTTGTTCAGTCTGTCTTCATTCCTAATTTAAATTGCTGACTAAGATTGTTAATTATTACCAATTTCCATTACTGATTGAATTATCACTTGCCTTAAATGACTAATTAGTTGCTCACATTTAGATGCTGAGGCATTTCACACACACACGGAGAGGTCGATCTCCAGCATCTCCTGAAACATGGAAAGATTCGATGACACTGGGCTCCCATCTCTGCAGGGTCACCGTCAGCTAGATCTTAGTAGCAGCTATTGCTTTCAGGTCACCTCAGGGTGCCCCGGTCCCCTACCCACACATGTCACTTATTTACATAACCTACTAAGCTTGAGAGGGCCCTTGTGTCCCTGGCTCTAAACACGCTCCAGTTCCTGCCCAATGGGTTAATTCCTTGTTCTCCAAGTTAAGTCCTCATTTTTGAGCAAATGCTGTCAGTGCTCAGCTAATATCCCCACGACACTCATCATTCCCTTAGCTATCAGTGAGTCTCTACTGAACTCATAGTGGTTCTGCTGGAAGGATTCTCCCACCAGAAGCCTGAGCAGCCTGCAGAGAGAGCTGGCAGAAAACCGAAGAGGCGATGCGGCTAGAGCTGCCCACAAGCAGTAACAAGGAAAGCACCTGCAGAATGCCCCAACTTCTTCACCCTCCAGCGAGCGAGCCTGTGTGGGGAGCTCTCTGAAGGACGCAGTCTTGCGAGGGTCTCGGGAGTGACCGAGGTGACCTGCTCATGGGACACACCTGAACTGGCTTCTGTCCCTTCCCTCTCTCACTTCCCCTCTTTTCTACAGAACTTCTTGTGTCACCTCCCAAATTAACCATTATATTCAAATCCTTGCCAGTGATCTGCTTCTTGGAGAACTTAGCTAAGGGGCTTTTCTGCACTAAATCCCCATCACCTTTGTCCTTGCTAGAATGCGGCTCTGCTTCCCTCAGCTCACAAACTCCACTTCCTTGCCACACCCCGCCATCACTCTGAGTTGGACTCCAATGTTTCCTCAGTCATGAAAATTTCCCTGACCCCTCTCCTTCCCAATTTGCCTTCCCACTTCCTTCTCTGAATCCCACAAAGTACTCAGCTTAATGTTTTTCTTACGGCTCCTAGAGTTGACAGATTTGGATCGATATCTTCATGACTTGTATCACTATCGTCTTTATCCACTCTGCCAAGCCCTCCTTATACACCATCTCATAAGCCCTCTTCCTTAACTGTCTCTTGTTCCAGCTTCTAACCAGTAGTCAGCTCTGGAAGGGCTGGGAGCCGCCCTGTGAGGGCCGGAAGCATCTTTCATCCGGTACACTGATGGGATCTTTCCTCGTGCTTGTTGCAGTCTTCATAGTCTTCTGCTATGGAGATTCCCTGTGGCTACTAAGCGTGGAATGTTCTTGAACTTTGCTTAGTAATGGTGCAATCACAACCTAGAGGAAAAAGGAATTTTTGGCAAATGGAATAGGAGAGCCAATACCTATATTTCCTCCCTTGGATCAACTGTTCTGTGATGTTATAAGGCTTATCAAATGATCCAGTGGTATTGCTCATTGGTGTCACTTAATAGCAGCTAATTCGGTGACACATACTGTGCATTGGCTCTTCTTTCTTCCCTGTGAGTGTCCCCTGTCCCTTACTACTGCCCCTGGGCTTACATTCCTTAATACTGTAGTGACACATAAGCCTTTGCCTCAAGACTCTGATTTCTGAGACATCTACTCTCTTGTGGATAAATATAGACAACTCTTTGAGAGAAGAAAAAATGACCAAAGCTCAGTAAGAAAACTGAGGTTTGTGGCATTTTTAATATACCCTATTTTCATGTCCTGTTCCCCAGCTCAGGGGTAGTCTTGAGAGTCACAGCCGGCATTCATAGTACCAGAAAGAACCGAAGAAAGACTGAGTCCTTCCAAGCCTCATTCTCAAAGAACTGCCACTGTTTGATTTCATCGGGTGGCACCCTTGGCTACCCCAACCAGAAGACTTCCTTTACCTGATCTGACCTGAGAGCCACCCCAAAGGTAAAAACCTTTCTCCAGGATCATTTGTTGACCACATTTGTAGGCAAGTACAGCTATCTCACAGCTGCCCTGCAATGATAGGTAAGAATCAGGACACACAATAAACAAAAGCTTGAAAGGAAATGCCAAAGAACGAAGCATCCGTAGATAAACTGAAATGCCCCCACACATTCCTGAAAACCTAGATGACCATGGGCAGACATAGGGCTTTGTGCTTGCCCATGAGTGATAATTGGAGACCCCAAGCTGTCACTTCTGGTTGACTTCGATGCTCTGTGTCTGTGGGAAGCAAAGATTAAGGCAGAGCTGTAAACTGAACGTTGAAGTCACGGCCCAGCATGCACGCAGCGCCCCATGGCAAAGACTGCAAGATTCATTAGTTCCCGGCACTTAAGAAAATCTCTGTCTGATCATTAGCTGATTATAAAGCTGAATAGCGACTTCAGTGATAACACATGACAAAGAATCTGTATTTTACAGAATTAGTGCAGAAGAGTCACTGAATAAACCACTATAACGGGCAGCAACAAATGGGGGACGACCGAGAAAAGGGGTGGGTCTGATTGCCAGCACTGGCACATGACATTATTTGAAAATGTCCCCAGTTTCAACAAAATTTGTGATACACACAGAGAACCAAGAAAGTCTGACCCATAGCCAGAAAAAAAAAAAAAAAAAAAAAAAAAAAATCCATTGAAACCCTCCTTTTGCAAGAGGGAGAAAAGCCCCTTTGCTTTCCTGTCAGTGTCAGTCTTTCGAATGTAAACCAACTATCTCGGGAAGAGAAAGGGGAAAGTCCCTTCCCTGGAATGCAAGCCTTTTCCTCCTGGGGAGGTTAAGTTTTATTACCCTATGAGTGGGAGCCTATGGCTTCAGATCTAAGACCATTTCATTTCCAAAGTCTGTCCTTTAACTCGGGTATTAGTTTCCTTTGTCTGGAAAGCCCTAACTGTGCAGAAAAGGGAAAATATTTTCTCTACCCAAGGCGAAGGTCACCAAAAGAATGCCTTAGGAACCTTAATAATTGGATGATCTTACTTATTGGCTTGCCTCAACGGTCCCAGTTTATGCCCGTTGTGTGTCAGTTAATGCTTGTTAATGATTTGTCAGTGCCTACTTTCACTGGCAAAACCATCCCAGGGTGATGACTAGTTGTGCCGTCACCTGCCCTGAAACACCCCTGGTGCCCTTTCCACATGGAAGGGTGGAGGAAAGCCAGAGGGAAGGGGACGGAGCCTGTCGGTCCTGACTAAGTCGTCAGATGAGTGAGTCACACATGCATAGAGACTGATGTTTCATTTTATACAACCAGTACTTCAAACTTGACCCCAAGCTTCCATGGCAATTAATAAGATGAGTTGCTCATGAAATAACTGTGCCATTTTGAGTTGAATAAGTCACCCAGGAGGGGAAGTCTAAAGTTCGGGAAATTATAGAAGGTAGATAAGCTTCAGCCAAAGACAATAACAAAGGAAATAGCACAAAATAGCATAGAAATGAAACAGCCCTGAATCACAGGTAAAAAGAAAGAAATAGTCCGTTTCAGGGATATGAGACAGAGGAGAATTTTTAAAAAACGAAAGAAAGAAAGAAAGGAAAAAAAAAAAAAGAAGAAGAAGAAGAAGAAAGGAGAAGAAAAGAAAAGAAAAAACGAAAGGGTCCCAGAAGAGTTTGGCTTTCAGGGAAGCTCAGGAGTCAGTGAGTATTGACTCTGATCTGTACTTTTCCTCAAGAAACAGTTTGATATTAATGATGCAGCAGAGGGATATTAGATTCTTTGTATTATCTGAGCTAAGTGCCAGTGTTGTCGGATCCTCGGTATTAAGCCTTCTTCAGTTCTGGAATGGTGTGACATCGAGGAGCTTATCCCAAAGCTTTCTTGTCCATGGATTTCCTTCACAGATGCATAAAGGCTTATTGGGAGCAACACTGCGAGGCTTTTACTAATCTCCTCACCTCCTGGTTTCTCAAGCATTTTACCCAGACATCTACTGTAGACTGGTCACATTTAAGCATTTATATACAGCATCTACTTCATGCACTTAGTGGGCAGGGGCTAGATCTTATTCACCATGTTAATGAGCACCTCAGCCTTTGGCTACAAAGCATGTCCAACTCAGCTTGTTAACATGAAACAAAAGTAGTAAAATTATTTGTGTGCCTCTGTTTCCAGACATCTGTATGCCTTTGTGCCAGAATCCTGCATCTAATCCTCTAAGGTAGCAATGCCTACCCCATACCTGCTTCCATTAGCAATCCACTGCTAGGAGGCAGTGGCTCAAATTTGAGAGCAAGGAGAGTCTGGACAGGAGATATAAAGAAAGGGAAGACCCAACTGTTAATTTCTCTCTCTTTGACCTTAGATATTTCTTTAGACATCTGTTTTTGGGATAAGATAGTGGAGAACTCTGAGTCTGGCTGTTAAATTCTCTACCCACACATATTCCTTTGTCTTTTATTCAATCACACTTTTGAACTAAGTCCAGAAGGACCCAATGACATGCTACAACAGAAAGCCATCTAATTTTTTCAGTACCAAAACGATAGAAAATGGGTCGCAAATTGTTCCTTGGAGGTGAGCTGCTCACTCGAGATGATTAGTGTTAGACCATTGGGAGAGCTCAAAATAAACTTACTTGGATTGTTTGTTATAATGAGGAGGTTCCCTGACCAATATACCCTGTATGAGATCTCCATTCTGCAGAGGGTTTTTTCTGTGAGTCAGTGAAAATAGTTGTCTCTGCCTCCAGGCTGTCCTGATTCCAGCAGAAAGAAACCTTCCTTCTCTCTCTGTCCACACATCAGTGCCAAAACAGCTCTAATTATCACTGACCAAGGGCCCCATTCCTGGACCAATTATGGTTTCTAAGATGATGAAATGGTGTGACTTAGTGGTTGAGTATGAATTATCAAGCCAGACTGTCAGAATTCAAATCCAGGCTCTATCATTTTCTGCCTGGAATACTCTGGATGGGCTACTTACCCTTCCCATGCTTCTATTTAGTCATATGTCAAATGGGAATAATAATTAATACATTTTGCATTACTGTGAGGAGCAAAAGAGTTCATATGTAGAGTTAGAACAGTGACTAGGAGAGGAAGCACTTACACATTAGTCCCCTGGGTCATCGATGACTGTGGCTAAGAATGTCTATATGCTAGGAGAGGCTGTCATTAAAAGAAATACCAGCAGTAGAAATTTTTTGAGGTTTGCTAATTACTTTTTATATCTATTTTCTCATTTGATCCTTGCTTTAGTCCTGCAAGGAAGTCATAGAGGACATAGAGACTCACCTAGCCCCAGACCTCACAATTAGCAAACAACAATGATGAGTCTTGAACTCGGAACTTAGGAGCTTTCCAAGGTACCCTGAGTGGTATGGACACTACCAGAGAGGGGGTAGGTAGAGGCACGGGCTGGCCTGAGCAGCTTGATAATTCACTGGGTGATACAACCCTTTTCGCAATCCGTGATTTGAAGTCATCCTCAGGAAATGATTTACTGGAGGCGACACTGCAAGTAGCATTCTTCAGGGAGCTGACATCAGGGGGCACGAGGCACCACGTTCTGTTGCCACCGATTGTGGTGCTCATTGGCTTGGTGTTTGGGGTGGCCACAGTGTTTGATCTTTGGGCCTATTACTCAGTGTTCATAAGTCTCTATAAAGAGTCTCATTAACTCAGTAGCACAAACAGGTTGCAAATACAAAATGACTTGGGCATAGAATACAGCCCCTAAGTCAGATTCAACTTTGTCATCTCTCTCTTTTTTTCTGAGTCTGAATGCAGCTGATCAATGTCATTTCATTTCCACATAGTATCAGGAGACTTTCAGCAAACAGGTGTATCTACAAGTTAGTCAAGAATCTGGGCATCTGACACAGATTTGGTTTTTTGTTTATGTTTTGAGGATCAGATTTTCCTTTAAGATATATGAAGGCAAATAGACTTAAAACACCAAAGAAAGTTAATATGCTCAGATTGGGCCTTAAATTGGGGGATGAGGAAAGGAGAAGTTTGCTTTAGGGGAAGGTCTTAAAGCTGCGTGACAATAGGAAGTATAGCAGAGAGTCTCCACTTAGGGAAGCAGTCTCTTCCTTGTTTCTCTGTTCATACCTGCTGCTCCATCCACCAAGAGATGAGGTCTATTTCCCTTCCATTGGAGTATGAGTCAGCCTTGTAACTTAGTTTGGCCAATAGAATGAGCTAAAGAAGTCAATTCTAGACCCACCTTTCAAGAACTCAGTGTCTTTTACTTTCCCTCGGGAACCCAGATGCCATGCTGTAAAGAAGTAGTCTTGATTGCCATCGGAGAAGTGATTGTGGGGAAAGAAGCCACATGAAGGAGCATGGAGGTCTTCCGACATTGGACATGGTCACATGTCTCATACCTGTAAGTGAAGCCCTCTTGGGCCATGAAGCCCAGCCTGACTGCCTCCTAGAGGCAGCTGAGTCAGTGACACTAGCCAATGCCCTGTGGAGCTGAGCAGCCCAAGCAAGTCCTAACTCAGTATCTGACTCAAGGATTGTGAGAAAGAATAAATAATTGTTGTTTTAGCCAGTGAGTGCTGAGGTGGTTTGTTCCAAAGCAATAGATCTTCCTGAAACATGGAGAATCCCTTAGTAGCCCCTGAAGGGAAATCAATCTGTTCTATGTTCTTGACATGAATTCCAGAAGATGATGACACTGGAAAGTTAACCAACACAAGAAAAAGTTACAGAAGGAAAGTAGTACTTTCAAAGATGAAGCCTCAAGGACAATAGCCTCCGTCCATGTTTCTCCTCTGAAATGGCATCATCTCATCATTGGATCACAGCATTTGCTGAGTCCACTAACATGAATCCAAAATCTTCACTCAATTCCATTTAAAAAGTACTGACTGAGCCCCTTCTTTGTACCAGATTCTCTCCTAGGAGCTGGAGGCTCATTACTAGACATGAGGGGCAGATTCTCTGCTCTGATGGGGCACAGATTCCACAAGGGAACCTAAGAAGAAATTATAAAAATGGTGTCTTAGAAGGCACGGGGAGCAAAAAGTGGGAAGGTTTCTGTGAGGAAGTCCAGTCTAGGTTGGTACTGGATGGGGAGTAGAATCAAGCCAAGTTCAAGGGCAAAGGGAGGTGAAGGGACAGGGGAGGGCCAAGCAGGAGCAGCAAGAGCAACAGAGACCATCACTCAGGTAAGAAAAGAGTGGGGCACGACTCTTCAGAGTGGGGTCTGCTGTCACACAGTGTCACAGAGTGGGGTCTGCTGTCACACAGTGTCACAGAGCGGGGTCTGTTGTCACACAGTGTCACAGAGCGGGGTCTGTTGTCACATAGTCTCACACAGGTTTGCTGCACTGTGCAGCCATTTCCAGATACTCCTTGTTCTCTCTCCTTCCAGAATCAAGGCCCATTCAGGAACTTGAAATGATTGTATGGCTGGTCCCTTCTTTCTAGTTCAGTAGCCACTTGTGGCTTCTTAAATTTAAGGTAGTCAACTAGACTGAACTCTCTCCCTTCCAGATGTAGGTTCTATTCTGATTGTCTCAACTCCTCGGGCTCCCTGGTTTGCCTATCAGGAGGGGCCCCGTGGGCTCTGTCCACAGCGACCCTATGAGCAACCTGTTCTTCAACCTCAGTACTGAAATGCATGTTGTTTCCTGACCTCAGTCTTCTTGAATCAGCACGAGTGGATTCATTGTCATTCTCTTTCTGTCTTTCTATCTCTCTCATTCCTTTTACACACACACACACACACACATACACAGAGGTGTCAGCAATATCTTTCCAAGTGAAGGTTCATGCTCTCTCTTTTTCTTTGTGAACTGCTAAGGCTCTCCTCTGGAAAGGTTAGAGGTCTCTGGAATTTTCTTTTCTCCTGGAGTCCTCAAACATGGACTCTACCACTTATCCAAGACTATGAATCAATAGGCCACATTTCCTACCTGAGATTCCATTTTATCACTTGAAAATTATTAAAAAAAAATAATAACACCTGCCCCTCGGAGTTTTTGTGAGGAACAAATGGGTTCATACTCATGAAAATACTATTCAGATAGTTTAGCTCATTATTCTTCCCAGGCAGGGAATCCAATGTCGCTTGTGTCTGATGAGAGCATGAGTCATGATATCAGAAAGGTTAAAACAACAACTACGAGAAAAGCCATCAGCCCAGTGGCAGCTGGCCTCTGTGAAAGGTGGCGTCAGCCTTGGGCAACAATTCTGGATTATTCAGTGAACATCTAAATGATGAGGCCCCTGGACGAAATGCTTGCTGGATGGTCCAAGTAGCACTGAACAGACGGTGGGAACTTAACAGTTACGTTCTGCTCCTGAGGCTGTTGACGATGGTGGCGATGATGACGATTGTATCAGTGTCATTGCACGTCAGGACACTGGGGCACGGAATCGCTGCTGACAACTGCAGAGGTTTGCCATTTTTGTAATGATGCTCTCTGAGGTCTTCTCATATCTAGATTCACTGATGAGCAGGCAGTTATTTTCCACAGATCTGGTTATGCCCTTTGGCTTTCCAATTTCCTGCCTGGCTGCGGAGCTAATCAGCAGATATTTGCCATGGAGTCTTGCTGCTTGGCTGAACCCTGGGCCTGCCAGCTGTGTCTGGAGGGCCACGGGCAATTAACCACACAGCTTTGATTCACTGAACCGATTTTCCAGGGACTTATGATGGGCTGATGTCTTCAGAAATAATCTTGTGGGTTTGGACAGAAGACAATAGACCATGTTTCCTGATTCAAGACACATGACCCCCTTGACTGTGCAGTCAAAGTTCCAGGCAAATAACAGAAGACTTATAAGGGAAAGCTAGGGGAAACGGGATGGTCACCGCATCATCAGGTGATACAAAACCCAGGGTCTTTTAGACATCTCTGGTGGCAGTTAAAGCTCCTGGAGAAAGTATACTGATCTTTCCATGCTTCCAGGGGACAATTTAGAAAAACTACTGCTGTGTTTCAACAAATTATCTCGTGTTCTGATGACAGTTCACATCTGGAGATCCATTTGATTCCTGCCTTATTTTAAAGTAACTGCCACTGCCACAGACCAAAAAATTATCCTCTATTTTTTTCTCCTGGGCATCCAGGATCTGACATGTGATGTCAGATTGTCAGCAGCGATTCCGTGCCCCAGTGTCCTGATGTGCGATGACCATTGATAACCGTCGCCCACGGTTGAGACTGCCCCCCCCCTTCACCCTTAGTGGGCTTTCCAGTCTCTGAGAGATGAAGCTGCTTGGTGTCTTGACCAATAGGTGATCCAGGACTCAGACGAGAGGCTTATGTCCCAGTTCAGCAGTAAGACTCTGGGTGACCACCAACCTGGGTGCTCTGTGCCCAAGTTTGGTTCAAAGTCCCCGTCTCTCATGCCGTCTCCTAAAACTGTCTGGAATTTAAACGAAAACTTGAAAAGAGAAAGACCAAAACAAAACCAAGTCGCTTCTCCTCTATGTGCTTGCCCTTGGCAATCTCTCAGCTAAAACTATTAGTCTGCACCAATAATTCAACATGCCTTCCACTAACATTCACTTACTGCTCACCACGCGTCAGGCAGTGTTCTTAATGCTTCCTGAAACACACACACAGCCTCTAGTGTCAGAATATGGACAATGAACAATTAACAGAAATTTAGTAATCAGAGAAAATATGCAGAATGGCAGAGGGTGATAAGCCCTGGGGAGGGGAAAAAAAAATACAGGGCCAGGAGAGTCGGTTGGGATGGGGTTACTGTCACTGGAAAGTGAGGGGTTACAGGAGGCTTTAAGGAGAAAATGACGTTTGAGCAGAGTCCTCCAGTAGGGAAGGGGATGAATCCCAGGGATGAGCAGCAGGGAAGGCTTCCAGCAGGAGAAGCAGGCACGGGCAGATGCCCAGGGTGCGGGTGGGACCCGTGGGGCGGGCGGGAGGCTGGTGCTGCTAGAGGTGGGACAGCGGAGCAGGGGCTGATGGACGGTGAGGTCTGAGGATGCCGAAGGGGCTGCTGCCCATCAGGTGGGGCCAAGCAGGCTTCTGTGAGGACTCACGTGGGCATGGCCAGGCTTTAGCTGAGGAGCAAACTGAATGCCATTCTAGAAGGATCCCGTCGCCTGCTGTGTGGAGCACAGGTCAGGGGTGAGCCGGGAGTGCAAACACAGCAACCAGGAAAGACGCATCCACGATAATCAGGACGAAAAGCAATGGTGCCTCTGGGCAAGTAGTGTGGCGTGAGAGGAAATGAAAAGCAGCAAAAGTTTGGATGATGGTTAGGTCACGGCCACCAGGATCGGCAGAACAACTTCCGAATACACATTCCCAGTTGATTGGTCTCCCAGCTGCCGGTCTCACAACTTTGAGCTAGGACCAGAGGACTCCGTCTGGGATGTCGGTATAACGCTCCAAGTGTGTCATGCCCAACCCCTGCCCACTCTAACCACCTCTCCTCTGAGGAGGTTTTTTTTTCCTGGATGTAGACTCTTAGAATCACGTGAAAGCCTTCCTAACTCTCACATGTACTTGCTGCTAATTCTAGATGTTTTTGGTATTGGCAGTGGAATCCACGCTTCCCTTCCAGCCCTACTGCCATAACTGGAGGTAGGACTTTCCTGTCTCCCTCTGGAAGGTTCAATTCCGCACGTGCTGAGTGCCAGTGATGGGCAAGGCCCTACTGGAAGTGCCAGGAGAAGTTGGATGCGATCCCCGCTCTCCAGATGGCTGGCCAGTGCTGAGATGAGACCACAGTGAGATGGGAGGCCTCCAGCTGGTCACACAGCAACCCCCGCAAGGCTTGGAGCCCAGACCCCTGATAGAACCAGGGACGGGCCGGTGCTCACGCCACCCACGAAGGCTGAGCTGGCAGAGGAGGGCTGCGGCCACATCTCATCACCATTTCCCCCCAGCCCAGGCTGAGTGCTGGCTTGGCCCGTTATCCCAGAAAGACAGGCCTCAGCGTAGGAAAGGGATCATAACCTTTGGATCGCATACTCAGAGCTTGAATCTCAGTTCTACCACGCCTTTGCTCCAGGCCTTTGATGAGTTGCTTAATTCTCTCCAAGAAAGATTCTTGGAGCTTAAAGATAATAAAGAGGCTTGCACACAGTCAGCATTTGATAAATAATAATGAGTATTAGATGCTAGTTTTTCCTCCTTCTGATTAATATTTACAATATTATTAGATTCATTTTCCTAAAACACAGCTCTTGCATTGTTGCATGGTTATAGGATCATTTACCTCAAAAAAAAAAAAAAAGAAGAAGAAGAAGCAGCCTCAAGGGTAGAAAATTTAATATGTGTGTGTACATGTTTTAATATTTATTATTGGAATATAGTTGACATACAATGTTATATTAGTCTCAGATACACGGCATGGGGATTTGACAATTCTGTACAGTACTCAGTGTCCCCAGGATAAGTATAGTCATCGTCTGTCACCGTATAAATTATTATAATATTATCGACTATATTTCCTCTGCTGTATTTTTCATCTTTGTGACTTATTTATGGTACACAGTGTACACACACACATACACAGTGGAATATTACTCAACCATAAAAATGAAAGAAATTTTGCCATTTGAAACAACATGAGGGGACCTAGAAGGTTTTGTGCGAAATGAAAGAAGTCAGTTAGAAAAAGACAAATACTGTAAGATTTCACTTATATGTAGAATCTAAAAAAACAAACAAAAAAACATGGACTCATAAATACAGAGGATGGGAGACTAGGCAAACTAGGCAGACATTAAGAAGGACAAACGTCCACTATGAGTGTGTTGTTTTTTTTTAATTTTTTTATTTTTTTTTATTTTTTTTTTAATTTTAAATTTTTAATTTTTTATAAACATATATTTTTATCCCCAGGGGTAGAGGTCTGTGAATCACCATGTTTACACACTTCACAGCACTCTCCAAAGCACATACCCTCCCCAATGTCCATAATCCCACCCCCTTCTCCCAAACCCCCTCCCCCCAGCAACCCTCAGTTTGTTTTGTGAGATTAAGAGTCACTTATGGTTTGTCTCCCTCCCAATCCCATCTTGCTTCATTGATTCTTCTCGTACCCACTTAAGCCCCCATGTTGCATCACCACTTCCTCATATCAGGGAGATCATATGATAGTTGTCTTTCTCTGTTTGACTTATTTCGCTAAGCATGATACGCTCTAGTTCCATCCATGTTGTCGCAAATGGCAAGATTTCATTTCTTTTGATGGCTGCATAGTATTCCATTGTGTATATATACCACATCTTCTTGATCCATTCATCTGTTGATGGACATCTAGGTTCTTTCCATAGTTTGGCTATTGTGGACATTGCTGCTATAAACATTTGGGTGCACGTGCCCTTTGGATCACTACGTTTGTATCTTTAGGGTAAATACCCAATAGTGCAATTGCTGGGTCATAGGGCAGTTCTATTTTCAACATTTTGAGGAACCTCCATGATGTTTTCCAGAGTGGCTGCACCAGCTTGCATTCCCACCAACAGTGTAGGAGGGTTCCCCTTTCTCCGCATCCTCGCCAGCATCTGTCATTTCCTGACTTGTTGATTTTAGCCATTCTGACTGGTGTGAGGTGGTGTCTCATTGTGGTTTTGATTTGTATTTCCCTGATGCCGAGTGATATGGAGCACTTTTTCACGTGTCTGTTGGCCATCTGGATGTCTTCTTTGCAGAAATGTCTGTTCATGTCCTCTGCCCATTTCTTGATTGGATTATTTCTTCTTTGGGTGTTGAGTTTGCTAAGTTCTTTATAGATTCTGGACACTAGTCCTTTATCTGATATGTCGTTTGCAAATATCTTCTCCCATTCTGTCAGTTGTCTTTTGATTTTGTTAACTGTTTCCTTTGCTGTGCAAAAGCTTTTGATCTTGATGAAATCCCAATAGTTCATTTTTGCCCTTGCTTCCCTTGCCTTTGGCGTTGTTCCTAGGAAGATGTTGCTGCAGCTGAGGTCGAAGAGATTGCTGCCTGTGTTCTCCTCAAGGATTTTGATGGATTCCTTTCACACATTGAGGTCCTTCATCCATTTTTAGTCTATTTTTGTGTGACAGAGAGAGATCACAAGTAGGCAGAGAGGCAGGCAGAGAGAGAAGGAAGCAGGCTCCCTGCTAAGCAGAGAGCCTGATGCGGGGCTTGATCCCAGGACCCTGGGATCATGACCTGAGCTGAAGGCAGAGGATGAACCCACCGAGCCACCCAGGTGTCCCTATGAGTGTGTTTTTTAAACTTGAATCCATATTTCTGTTCAAGTCTTTGACATTCTCAAGCTTTTTCACTAATAGTAATCACCTTCCTTTCCTTTAAAGACAAGCAAGTGGTAGGAAACGTTTCTCATCTTCTTATTTCTCTTTAGACGACTCAGTAAATTTGAAACTTTGATTATGTGCCTGACATGTTGCTGGGCTGGGCCAAAGGAATTCCAAAGATAGAGTATTTGTTTCTTGCTTTCAGGGTTCTTACAGTCCTGTGGGGGAAGGCTGGTTTCATATATGAAACAATTAGAACAAAATAATGGCAGAAGAAAATTTAAGAAACAAAATGATCATTCGTAAAAATAAAAGACAGCTCCATGGAGAGCATGGACCTCACACTGAGTACCAAAAATTGGCCAGACTGGGCGAGGTAGAAGGCAGGGACAGGAACTTCAAACTGGGATCAATCCCCTCTGTTCTGTTCTCTTTAACTCTCTCTAATGGTCGACTCCCCTACAGGATATCTCATTCTGAAAATTCTGCGTGAACACTGATACACTTTCTTGAACTCGAACACTTTAGAGCCTTCACATACTCTCTCCCACAGGAGGTCTCTACAGCACCTTCTTTAGGAATGCCAGCCTTCTCTCTCTTCTCCTGCTGGTCCCCGCTGCAACAGAACCTGTGTCAGGCAGCTAAAGCCTGATAAGGAAGCTGAGATCATGTAGCAGCTTTTCTTCTCTCTGGGAGTTTTCAAACCCCCAAGTAAAGCAAAGTTTTCCCCATGGAAACCGAACAGTTTTGATTTCCAGTTTAAAGTCAGAAGGCTCGTATTATGCAATTTGTTCCCACTATTATTCTCACTTGCCATTGGAATGTTGATCTTAAGCAACTGTCTCTTCTACAAAAATACACAGGGCATCTTTTAACACAGTATCCTTTTTTATTTCATTTGGCTGGATAAAGGCAGCTTTGTAAAAAGGGAATTTAGAACTTGTCAGCTGAATCTTGGTTGATGCTGTTTGAGTCTAAAGAGACTAGATTAGTTTCCCTTCCGTTTCCTAGAAGTGAGACCTAAACTCAGTCCTATTTCATAGAACTCCACACTTCAACAGAGCAGTTTTCTTAAAACCCGATGGCGCCCTCAAGTGGCACATCCCGTTTCAGGATCCTAAATCTAACCTTGCAGAAATTTTGTTGCTTGGGAATTGGAGAGATTATTTTTCTAGTGATCGAAGCTATCGGTTAGGTTTATTAACTTTGAAGATGACTATCCGAATTCTCCCGTATTAGCTTTTGTTGCCTGGAGCACTCGAGCTATTCCTCACTACCTGTTGCCGCCAAGACAAAACTTTAAAAAAGACGCGTTCGCGGATGCTGCAGATCATGGTTGACCAGGTCTCCAAACCTTCTCATGGAAGGGTGAATTTTCTCTTGTAAGTAGAGATTCATGTTGAGTTGATGTTTGAGTAACATATTTTACCTTGAAAAAAAAAATAAGTGCTTTGAAACTAAGCATCATGAACACTTCTTCCTCCTACATATACAGTCTCAAGAAGCCATAATGATTTATACTTTACAAGCTGGTATTCAGCACTTCATTCTTTGGTTTCTTCTAAAGTGTCCATGGTCAAGTTATGCGTGGGATGAAAGAACCACTTGGGTCATTATTGTTCAAGGCTGCCTTTGAAAGTAAAATCTTTGAAGCATTCTAAGTTGGTGGATTCCGAGCTTTCCACAGGTTGGCAAACCATTCACCAGACCTCTTCACAACTCCCAGCACAGGAGGGGTGAGGTGGCTAATATGAGACCTGGGAAGCCCAGGGCTGCGGCCACATAGTTCGATCGCTGTTGCATGGGTATTTTATTAGTCACTTGAAAGGATCAGCTCTCTAGAGGCTGGGAAGCATGGCACACCCCCCTCCACACCTACCCCTATCAATTCTAGCAGGCTGGGTGGTTTGATCAGACGAAGTTAGCAGAAGCCTAGCTTGACTTATGTGGACATGGTCTGGGGACTAGGAGAGCACATAGCTTCACTCGACTCAGTCAGAAAAGGACCTAGAATGAGTCTCAGGCTTACATTTTCCCAATAATTTTGGCATTTTATGCAAACTTCACATAAGGATCAAAGCAATTATCTAAGAGCTTAAAAATTACAGAAATAATAAAGAAAAGCACCAATAATGCCCCTTTATTGTTTTGAGGATGGAGGATCAATGTCAAGAGGGTGTCACAGAGATGTACGCACAAGTAAGGAGGTTTGCTGGTTTCATGGGCACCAGAAGGAGGATGCTGTTGTTGCTAAGCTCATTAATAATTCTAGGAGAGCAACGAAGATTCCTCTCTGCTGCGTTGGGGAGTACAAGGCCCCGCACCGACTTGTTCGATTTAGTTGGCACAAACGAGAAAGAGTTCCCTGGTTTTCGTGCTCCCACTTCAGTTAAGGAAACCTTTGTACCTGTCTTGTCACACAAAGCTGTTTCCATAAAGTTAACGGACTGGGAGATTAGAGGAGAGTTCTCCTGAGGAAAGAAGCCTCATGCTGCATGCTGTCAGGTAAATTCGTGTGCGTGGGGGAGGGGACAGTACCTGTCAGGGATAGGACACACCCTTGCAGCAATTCCATGAAGAATGGAGACCTGGAGGCACCCATTGGATTTAGGCACCAGAGATTCGCAATGGCCACTAGAGGGCGCCCCTGGGACTTGGGCTGAGGATTAATCACTTCCCAGCGGGGCGTCCCCCCCCCCACCATAGGAGTGCAGTAGTGCAGCTCCGAATGGATTCACAGGGTTTATCGACATCAGCACTGTTTCTGTTTTGGAGCAGATCATCTCTGTGGTGAGGGGGCTGTCCTGAGCAAGTGTCACATGCGTAGCAGCATATCTGGCCTCTAACCACGAAATACTGGTCCACCCCGGCTCCTCTCCCACAAGTCACCACAAAAAATTTCCCCAGACGTTGCAAAATGTGGCCTGGGGGGCAAAATCACCCTCACCTGACAACCAAAAGTGGATTGAATGCCGGGTCTAGGCATGGCAGGCCATTGTTCTAAGGCTCAGATTCCCTTTCCCCAAACTCTTGTTTAGTGTGGGGTCCATGCATTAAAAAGACACAGAAGTTGTTCTGGTCCACATGGGCGGTCAATGCCCGGTTAAACCCCAGGGCCGGGCCTCCCAGACTGATGTGGTGGAGGTGTTTATCCCACTCCCTGTCTCTGCACCTGCCTGTGCTTCCTCTTCAGAGCCCTCCTCCAGCTCTGGCAAGAAGTGCACACTTCTAGGAGGGGAGGCATTTTGGAAAGTAATTTACACGAAGCTTTGTCCTTCATCTGAAGAACTCCATCACATTGTCACACTGAGGAGCGTGTGCGTTGAAATTGAGGGAATTGCCGGAAGGAGGATGTGGTTTAAATGAATCCCTAACAGCAGAGTCCCAGGCCCCATGAGATTTATAAAACAGGGATATTAATAGTATTTATCTTTTAAAGTTGTAATGTGGGTTAAATGAGTAAAAGCACTCATAGCAGCATCCAGCAAGAAGCAAACACTCTCAAATACTAATTTTTGTTGTTGTTATTATTAGTAATTTTTTTTTCTTATCGATCCAAGAGACATGTTGGGAAGAGAGGTAGGCTAGTTTACAGCCTGAACCAGCTTCCCTTCAAACTCTTCTTGTCTCCATGATCTGACTTGCATGCCTTTTCTACATACCTGAAATACATGGTCCCAGAGAACAGAGCTCAACACGGAAGAACTAATCTACCTTGAAATCACCCCTTTGGAGTCACTTTTGAATATTCCATCCGGAGTCTAAAAATCATTGAATAAGTGAATGAGTAAACGACAGAGAAAATGGACACAAATAATAGTGAAGGACTTGCCCCGTGCAAGATACCATGAGGCTCTCTAAAATATTAGATCTAACTGTGTGGTATATAATAACGATGTGGGCATTCCAATCATCAGGACTCAACAGAGCTCATGGCGGGGGCTGGATGGCGGGTGCTAAGTAAGGTTTGCCGTGTGGCATGACAGAGAGGGACAGGTGACCCCCACACAGCAGCTTGCTGGGGAGGGCATGTGACTGGGGAGGGAGTAAAGTTCTGAGCCTTTATCCTGGGGCCCTAGCAGGTGAGTGTGTTACCAGGAAGCCACTTCCCTTCAATCACAGAGTCCATACTGGGTGCAGCGGGGATCACTCATGTGCCATTCACACCACAGCTTTTGTAGGCTTTGAAACCCCACACTCACACAAATAGGTTTTTCTTCCAGTCATGCGCCTAGCATTCATGTTCCCTATGGTTTCTGGAAAATGCCCCGTGGAGAGTAAATGAACTAAATCGTGAGTTTTGCTGAGCCAGGGAAACAGAGGTCGGCGAAAGTGCACACTGTTGCCTAATTTCCTCTGTTCCTTCCCACTCAGGCAGAGAAGTGAAGTTGAAGGTCTGCATGTGTGCTGTGTGTGTGTGTGTGTGAGAGAGAGAGAGAGAGAGAGAGACGGAGACAGAGAAGGGAAGGGGGAGGAAGTATTATGAGTGAGCGAGAAATAGAAATGGAGAAACTGATGGCTGGTTGCTTTACACTGGAAGGAAGAGGACGGCTACCCATGAGTGGGGTAGCACTAGGGCTTACTCCTGGCAAGTAGGAGCAGAGATAATGTTATATTGTCTTTAGATTAACTTACTTTAAAATCCTTTGTACAAACCATGATTTTTTAAAAGATTTTTTATTTTTTCATTTGAGAGAGAGAGAGAGAGCCAGCAACAGCACAAGCAGGGGAGAGGGGTAGAGGAGGAGGGAGGAGCAGACTCCCTGCTGAGCAGGGAGACGGACGTGGGACTGGATCCCAGGACCCTAGGATCATGAGCTGAGTCGAAAGCAGACACTTAACCAACTGAGCCACCCAGGCGCCCCTAAACTATAATTTTTATGTAAAGTTTCACTCCAAGCTTCTTTCTAGAGGTGATTAATAATTTTTTGAAAATCACAGGGTTAGTCACGCAGAATGCTAAACAGAAATCTAAACCCCAGGAGTCAATTTCAGGGCACTTAAAGGACTCTTACTGAAATAAAACCTTAAAAAGCATGTTAAGTAGCCTAAGGGATGTCAGATAATTATAAGTATTAAGTTTCATGGTGTGAGATAGAGTTTGATTTGGATTCTTTTTAAGACTCACTGTCCTTGAATGAATGGTGTTTAAAATTCTGCAAAGCCCAGGGTTTTAATAATTGGTTTCCAGATCTAAAAATCCCTTTGGACCTACTTCTGCTAGCCAGAAGGAGGATGTGATCACTGGGCTTGACTACGAAGATGGGTGCCCACTCATTCCTGTGAACGCAATTGTGTGACCAGGACAGATGGGCCTCTTCTCCCCTCCACAGACTGTGGGACTAAATTATGAGTTGGGGGGAATGTATCCCTCTGGTTCCACCACCCTGTAGTGGGTTATGGTGTAGATGGGGTCTTCCAACCCTGGCCTCCCTGACTTCGAACCACCAAAAGGTGAGCGTCCAATATCTACCAAAAAAGAACTGGACGTTTGCTGATGGTCAAACAAATGTAGACCGCCGGTTTGCAACAGTGTCAGCAGCCCATCAATGGCTGTGAAGAGCTGAGCAAGACTTCTCGTTCGAAAGTCTCTGTCGGGAAACCAGGTTTCATGAGGAGGAGGGACACGGGGATTCCCCATGTTTTGTGACGTGAGTAGTGGGGTGAGTCACCACCAGGAGGATCTCTCTGATCCTACAAGGTTCAATGAAGCACCAAGCAGTGGTCCCCCAAAACACACACTGTGATGGAGTCACAGCTGTTTCCTGGATACCACTTCTTCAGGTGACATCTTCCAAGCCCCTGCCGGTGTCCATGAATATTCTAGCAAAGTGCCTGGCTCAGGGCTGCGGGTATGGGAGCCAGGGTGTCATGGCGCCCAAGGGCCTTCGTTTTAGAGAGGCTCAACTTTGGGTCCCAATCCTCCTGCTAGCAGACAGGGAAAGTCCTCACTCATCCCATAGTTTCTTTCATCTCATTTCCCTCTAGATATGTGTCTTTCTCTCTTGTGAGAGAATAACAGAAGCTATTGCCTGATTCCTAAATAGGAAGGAGAGAGGGAAGGGTTAGAGGCTAGAGGGAATGCAGAGAAATGCAGATAAATCATGATGGTGTCACTTGGAATGCCCCTTCTCAGTTTCAGCAACTGTTCTGGCAACTGTGGGACCTAAAAGGGACCTCTGGGTGGCTTGTGCTGATGGGCTCACCGGGAATCTAATTTTGGCTAAAGGAATCACCACCCACCGCCCTGAGTCTCTAGAGCTAACTCTTCGAGGAAACAGAAGAAAATCCCCACTGGCGCCTATGTGCTTTAATTTTCTTCCATCATTTTAAGGTCTCACTCCCAATTGCTCTGGGAGAACAGTCCTTGAAGAAGCCAAGACTGATTTTTATTTCCCTGTGAGAAACCCCAGGTCTTATCTCCAGCATAGATTCTCATTATGAGATGTCATGAAGATTGCAAAGCAACAGAAAGGTCCCAGGGGAGCAAGGGCAGGGCTAGCATTTTGGGGTAATGGTAGGTACACCTCATTGATGTCTAAGTTTTTTCCAGGGTCTCTAATTTCTGCTGCAGAAGGAATTCCTGGTTCTCTAGTATCCACCCACGAAATCACCAAACTGGCAACTCCTAGTTGAAAAAAAACAAAAACAAACCTTCGAATTCATTCCTTCATCAAATATTGATTGAGTACCTGCTATGTGGCAGCCACTGTTCCAGCCCCTGGGGCTAGGCCACAGAGATGATGGTGATGAGCATGGAGCAGCAGCAGAGATGGAGTGAGGCAGGCCGATTCAGGTCATGTTTAGAAGGAGAGATGCAGAACTTGGGATGTAAGAAGAAGAGATGAATAAAAGTTGATTCTTTTTTTTTTTAAGATTTTATTTATTTATTTGACAGACAGAGATTATAAGTAGGCAGAGAAGCAGGCAGAGAGAGAGGAGGAAGCATGCTCCCCACTGAGCAGAGAGCCCGATGTGGGGCTTGATCCCAGGACCCCGGGACCACAACCCAAGCCGAAGGCAGAGGCTTTAACCCACTGAGCCACCCAGGCGCCCCTGAAAGTTGATTCTTAAGGTTGAACTTGAACCACTGGGTCCATGTGGTTTTAGATACAGAGATGAGGGAGGACCAGGCTGGGGGCCAGAAACAAAGGGTTCTATTTTTGTCACATTAATTTTGAGATGTCTATTTGACCTCTGAGAGGGGAGGCGAGTAAGCTCTCCTTGTGCAGCCCCGGGCTATTGTCACAAAATACCATAGACTGGGTGGCCTACAGGATACACATGTATTTCTCACAGCTCTGGAGGCTGGGAAGTCCAAGATCAAGGCGTCAGTAGATCTGGACCCGGGTGAGGGCTCGCTTTCTGGTTTACAGACAGCCATCTTCTAGCCTCACGTGGCCAAGAGCAGAGACAGGAAGACAAGCTCTCAGGTCTCTTGCATAAGGGCACTAATCCCACCATAAGGGCTCCACTCTCATGACCTAATCACCTCCCAAAAGTCGCACCTTCTCTTACCATCATATGGAGGAGTAGGATTTCAACGCATGGATGGGGAGTGGGTAGCACAAACATTCAGTCCATAACAAGGCTTTTGGCAACGCGAGTAGGGCTAAAACCCAGGGGTATCTTCAGAACTAGAGATACGAATTTGGGAGTCATTTCCATGTACTCCCTCAAACCAGGGGGTGGGGAAGGGTTTGCAGTTGGAGAAGAAAGGAGGAGGAATAGCTGAGCTCCGGGGTTTGGCGGCAGGCAGAGATTGCTGCTTGGAGCACCAGGAGCCTGCCAAGAAGGCTATGCGGGATGAAAGCCAGGAACACTAAATGCTTCAAGGAGGGAAGAGTCAACTTGAATGCTACCAAAGGTAGGATATTATGAGAACAGAGACACGCCATTGGATGTGGTGACAGGTGACCATGATGCAAACAGATATTGGGGAGCTGGGATGAGAGACCAGGTGAGAGGTGACCAGAAAGAGTTTTCTTTCTCTGTTGTAGGAAGGGACATGTGTTCAGCTATAGAAACTGGATTCAGTTTCTATACTCAGTCAGAAGACTGAATCCTAGGATTAAGACTCATCGGCTAGATGATTTTGAGCAAATGCTGTTCCACATCTCAAGGCCAATCTGAAACATGGGTTTGACAATAATGCCTCCTCCGCCTGGTTTTTGTTTTTAAATATTAATATTTTTTATATCCTTGATTTCAGAAACTGAGCATAGTTTTCTTGCCCAGTACATTTTCCTGAGTGGTAAAGAGACCACTCACCTACTCATATTGTGAGAATCAAGAATCACTTATTCTCTTAGAACCTCTCCTCAATTGGATCATGAGGACTTACAAAATTCCATGAAGACACGGCATTAATATTCTTAATAACCTACTCATTCGTTTATTTACTCATTCCTTCAACATATTATCATTAAAAACCCATGGCTCTAGATCCTGAGGCTGCTGCAATGACCAAAGCATGTCCCTCCCTCCTGGAGTCCACATCATAACACAGGAAAGCAGACAATAAATACCAGGTTCAGTGATAGACGCCATGGGGGAAAGTTAAGCAGGTTAAGTGGGATAAGGAGTTATTTTCCAAAGGTGACCCATCGAAGGATGTGTCAGCACAGACCCGCAGACATAATCCGGGCAGAGGAAACTGGGAGCATCAAGCCCCTGAGGGGGGAATGTCCGCAGTTAGGGTGATTGTCTAGTGTGGAGTCAACTTTTCCTTCTCACCCTACCCCAGACATATCTGGTGTCTTATTGTTCCCTAGAGCTTTAGGTTTCACAAATTGCTACTTATAGAAAGGAGATAAAGTGTAGTAAAATGACAGGTTGCTGTTGTTTGGCTAGGAAGCATGGTAATCTCTTGAAAAGGCACGCAACTGCCACTCTTTCCATGTGAGCTTTTGATGTTTGCTAATTTAGGGCTACCTTATTCCCCATCCTCTGGCGATCCCTAGATTTCCCCTCCCGTGCCTTTGCCAAGTTCCCTCGACCTCCATCTGTGTATCACAGAAATCCCACAGCGCTCCTCTGGCACTCTCAGGCGGTGGTGGTTGGGGTCTGTCTTAGGCTATGAAATGAAGTCTGTAACGTTGATGTGTTAAGGATCTGGGCTGTGGAGTTTGCTGAACTTCTAGCCACTTCCCTCCGTCCATCCCGCAGTGTTGTCCTCACATAAATTCTGAGGCCATCTTCTTTTCCACAGAGGAGTAAACAAGAGGGAACGGTGGGGGGTTGGAGGTAATCACAGGTCATATGGGCCTTGTAGGCCTTTGTAAGGATGTTGGCTTTTGTCCTGAGAAATCTCTAAAATCATAAACGTTTCTTGTCTCCTTACGCATAGGTTACAGAAGCAGCATTGATAGATGTCCTTGTCTCCACGCCACCCAACCGTCAGAAGTTCAGATGTCATGAAAACTTAGCCTTCTACTCCACCTAAAACAGTGCCAACACTGGGTTGGTATTATACTTGACTTCCTCTGCATCTGAGGCAGGAGTTTGTACCATGGAAGGAAAGAACACAGTTGTGCAGAGTGAAGAAAGACCAGTCTCTCTCTCTCAAATATATATAGTTTATTGATGTAACTGGGACACTATAGAGATTGAATTATTACTATATGTAATTATACCATGACCACAGACCTAAACCAGGCCTATCTTGGATATACCAGGAGTAATGTCAATGTACATATAAACAATTTTATGTAACAAAAGGAAGATAAGGAACCTGAAGGGACTCCATCTTAGAAAGGCTCCCCCTTGGGCACCTGTAGGTCTCAGTTGTTAAACCAGCTCAGGTCATGATCCCAGGGTCCTGGGATTGAGCCCCATATTGAGCCCCACATCAGGCCCCCTGCTCAGGAGGAGGCCTGCTTCTCCCTCTCCTGCCCCCACCCCCCGCTTGTGTTCCCTCTCTGGCTATGCTGCTCTCTGTCAAATAAATAAATAAAATCTTTAAAAAAAAGGGGGGGGGTCCATCTCTGCTATTTCCTGCTAGACCATATTTACTCATGTTCTATATTTTTCCTTGCATCTGAGTAAAAACCATTATGTTCCTATGCAAAGGAGGAAGCAAGAAAGTGAATCATTTTCTGAGTGTCTCCGAGGCCTCAAACACCAGATAACATCTAAGGGCTGGATCCTTATCATGTTCCAGAACATTCGCCTTGAACAAACCCCAGCTGACACTGGCATCAGTGACCCCCACCTTCAGTGATTTATAACATAAAACCTACTGTGCACCTGTCCCTCACCTCTGATCAGACTCGACCCTGGATTCCTAAAGGAACACACACCCTGGACCCCTTTCCAATATAAACTTCTAGCCCCCAAGCAGTGAAGAGACTCATTCTCCTTTCCTTTCCGAGCATCTCCCAGATAGCCTGTGTACTATTCTCTGCCACTCAAGCTGTTCCGTGTACTCTGTCTTCATGATTTCTGGCTCGAGTTTGATTTGCATGAATCGAGGAAGCCTCTTGGCTGGTCCTGGAGGAGCTCCCTCTGGGTCCTCAGCCCCAACTTACACCAAAAGGAGAGAGAAGAAGGATCACACCAAGGATTATTCTAAGTCCTTCTGACCCAGGGGGAGCCCATCCACACATAGCAGACACCCTGCATCCCATTTCACAGAGAAAACTGAAGCCATCAAGCTCAGTTCTCAGGGCTCTGACCTATACCTTGCCAGATGCTCACGTTCATCCTCCCCTTCTCTCTTCCAGTTCCAGATCAGTGTGAACTTGTGTCTGGACCCCATTTCCTCCTGCTTCTTCTGGGGCCTGCTTCTAGCATCCCCTCTCCTGGGATCGTCCATCTCTCCTTCTTCCCCATCTAAAAGCAAGCTCTAATTCTACAAATCCCTTTCCTGATATTATGTTCCCTTCGTTCCTCTTCTAACTTCGTTCCTCCTCTTCCATCCAAACACTTGAAGCACGAGGCACACATGATGTCCCTTCGTTGTGTTCCACCCACTAAGGGCACTATAATTTCTGTCTCCCACTGAGTTATTCGAGCTATGCTCATCAAAATTAGCTTTATCTAAGTGGCTAGACCACTGGACGGTGTTCATTTTCATCTCACTTGACATTTTTTTTTTTCTTTTTGGATGGCTTTAGCACGGTTGAGCATTTGTAATAAACATTCAGGAGTTCCTCAACCCCCGTACGACTAGAAACCCCCGGTCTCTTGGCGTCTCTCTCAGGTTGCTCACGTGTGGTCTCCTCCAAAGTCATTGTCACCAGTACAGTTAGGATCAACTAATCCCAGAGGAAGACACACAGGATCCTAGGCAGGTGAGCTGAGAAGGGGCTATGAAAAAGTGGGTGAGGCTCTTTATTTCTGCCTGGAAGAGACTTAATACTCAGGGCTCTGGATCTGCAGGATCCTCGTGGCCAAGGGGTCCCCTTAGGTCATGTTCATATTTCCAGGCTCACCAGCTGCGGTTGGAGGTAGGACTCAGTCACATGTATAACTTCCATAAGGGGGAGGCCAAATACAGCAGGCAATAGTCTTTGGAAAGCAGAGTTCAACAATTTAAAAATCATTTTTTTTGTCCTCAGATAGCCCCAAATAGTTGCTCGTGGTTTCTTATGTTTCCTTAACTAGGGTTACCAGAACACAGCTTTGTATTAGAAATGCAAGTTCAGCAGAAATGTGTCTTCCCTAATGAGGCCTGGTGCCTGTCGGTATTGGGTCTGAGTCCCTGGGGCTGGTCAGTGGGTGGTGGTGACACTCTGGTTTCCCAGTTGCTGAGGAGTCCACACGCCTCCTGTGAACATATTAAGTGGCCATAAACTACCCTGGAGCTTGGGGACTCAACGCAGGGCTTTCGCACGGGGCCTGACTCTACACCAGCCCTGTGGGTGGGTTTGTGGGGAGAGTTTCCCACTTGGAGCTGGCCACAGGGACCCCCTGTCACTCAGTGGGTGACTTCACATCAAAGTCCGTGGCTTGGTGGAGGCTTGGTTCTGAATGAGAAGCAGAAAATGGTGTAGTTGGAAGAAGAGGATTCACCGCTCGTGGGAAGGTTACAAGAATGCCATTGTGGCCACAGACAAGAGCCGGCTTTGTGTGCTCTGTGTTGCTGAAAAGCCTCTGTAAAAGTCCATTTGTTCAAGGCAGCATGGAATGTCCGAGCTGGCAGACACCTCCAAGACCAGCTAACCCAACCTTCTCGTTCTTTTTAATATAGGTTTCAAAATGCAGACTGTGGGGGGACACCCCCTACCCGGCAATCATGGTGCACAGTCATGTGATTTCAAATATTTTTCCCATCACTTCATTGGTACTGACAGGAAAACAGACAAGGATAGGCAGGTAACACATGGAGATTTTTGAAGTGAAATTCTTCACACTGACTTGCTTCTGGGACAACCCTCATTGCTTTATTAACCCGTGGTCAACTGACTTCTATCCTCACACTCTAGAAAAACAGTTCTGAAGGCCTTTGGGTCCCCTCGTCTTGGGTTCTCATGACATTTCCACCCATTTGTCAAAGTCTAGCTCAAACCCCAAAAATGGCCCTGTCCCCCTCATGTCCATCATCTATGGCCTTTTGTTCTATGTAAAGTCTCTTTAGTGGGGTTCTGCTCCTGGAAAGCAAACTAGTACAGGGGAGTAATTTTTTTTCAATGAAACAAATCCCTGCCTCCTTCCACACCCACCTGTTTCCTTTTGCCCTTGGTCTTTGCACGTCTTTGAACAGAATCTTTCAAGGAAGGGAGAGCTCACTTTCCTTAAGGGCAGGTATAGTTAGCAGTCCAAAATGCTGCCTCCTATCCGGGACCAAGCATGTTATGTAGATGGTCTCATTTCACCATTTCCATTTTTCAGATGCTAAAGCAGAGGTGTGTAGGTTCAATAGCTTGCCCTACTGAGCGCTCGACCTGGGATTTGAACCTCTTACCACTCACCCAGTCAGAGGTTATAGAACCTACATGAAAAGACACCTCCACAAATCATGGGGCTGTTACTCAACTGCTGCTCAGTTGTATTGTACCCCCCCCTTACAGTTAGTATGTAAACTTGGGTTTGGGGGTTCTTGACCTCCCACGGAAAAAGGCTGAATGGGCCTAGGTTCCTGACAGACTGGCCCAGCTCCAGTCCCCCAATTTTCAAGCTTCTCCCCGCCAACCATCCGCAAACATGCCTCGGCTTCCACATTATTAGCTGTGGGTTCTCCTCTGACGTAGAAACTCCCATCAAGTGTTTATCTTTCTACAACCAAGGAAGAGCAAAAACCTTTTGCCTTTTCCCACTTGGAGAAATTTCCCCTTTTCTACTCAGAACATCTATCTTGAAACAGTCACTTTAGGCTGGGCCGACACTCCACTGGCCTGGATGAGAGACTCTGCATGGGCTCCAGGCCACTGTGGTATATGAGTATGGCCTTAGCTGTGTGGGTTTTGCAAGGTAAGAAGAACCTCTTCACTGTTGCAGGTAGTGGGTTTGGCTGGAATCCCTCTGCTCCCCCTGCTTGGTGGTTCTGCTCTTTGAGAAATTCAGAATCCTTGACAGACACACTCACTTTCCTCAGGCAGCTTTCTAGAACTCAGAGAATTTAATCTCTGTGGCAAACTCACACAAGGTTGCATTTGCCCTTTCTTCTTTCTTTCTGTTGACTTCCCAAGAGATTTCAAGTATCCAGAGATGATCTTTTGAAGACTGGTGTTTCTAAAGTTAGCAGTGACTTCTCAGAGTTCACCTCATTTCCGATTATCAACGCCGCTGAGCTCACAACCATTGCCTCAAAGAAACTGCTGCAAATTAATCACCTTCAAACTAATCTGGGAGTAGGTTGGGTTCCATGAGAGTTCTCAGTACTCCTGGATGGGCTCCTGAATATGGCAGATACAAGTCCCCATCTGCATCTCAGATTTATAAGAACGCTAACTTTATTTTTCAATAATCACATGCATGATTTCATATCTAATTCTCCTGAGTGGCTGAACTCCATCTTGGTCTATATAATGCTCCTCTCAACACCCAGCAGACTGAGAGGAATAGGGTTTCCTGCCTTGGGGGATAGGATAATCAGGGGAAGCAGCCAGAATGGTGACATTGGTGGATCCTAAAGGAAGGCAGGGCCCCATGGAAGCAGTGCAATCCCTACATGGAGTTTTATGGGCTTCAAGAAGACAGTAAGACACCAGGAGAGAAAATATCTGTGGTGAGTCTTGGCAGCCAAGGCCTTACCCAGCCTCACAAAGAGTCCTGCCCCAGATTGGCTGACAATATTCAGAGTAGCTTGGGAGAAACAGAAAAGTTTCTGACAGAGCTATTCATGGGGGATTGAGACTGTCTCTATAAAGCCTGTATAGACTGACATCCAAAGGCCACATGGGGTGAGGAATGTCTCAGCGAACCACCATGCCTCTTCTCTCAGTCTCCCCTGATGTCTTGGCCCTATACCTAAGTCCCACGGAACTTCCACACAACTCAGGGAGGGAGACGCAGGAGCAAAAACCTCAGTTGACTGAGATACACCACAGCAAACTGGGAAGTCAAAACTGAAAGCAAGCTGAGTTTGGGAAAAATATAGAAAGATAATCATTCATGCACACCTGGATTTGTGAAGCTAGAGTTGTATACTAGCTCCGGCAAAGTGTGGATTTAGCAGAAGAGCTCAGAAGAATTTCATGGAAACAAAATTCAGGAGGCCTATCTGGGTTTTATGGGAATGAGAAACCACTAACGGCGATTGCCTGAGGCTCTGACTGTCCCTCATAATCAGGTTTTCCCTGGGACAAGGGACCAATCTCCTCTTGCAAACACTGAGACAGACGCAGGTGGCTTTCTCTCTGGGCTCATAGCCTCTGTTCTTCCATGAGTTCAGTGACGTGGGTCTTTGGTTGATGCCCACTAAGGCGCTATCTCCACGTGACCCCTTGGCCCCGTAACTGCCACAAATTCATTGTATTCTTAGTTCCTCTTGTTTGAAAGCTTTGAGAGGGTATCACCTTTGACATTCTTGTTTGCCCTTCAGATCAGGAACTCACCCCTGCTCAATTCTGTGGGGTCAGAGGGTGTGGAGTTGGCTAAATCAGAGGTGACCGCTCAAACAGTCATGTCATCAGAAGTATATGCGCCATGGAAAGTTTCAGAGAAGAGGATCTCGGGCCCAGTAGCCTGGCCCAGGCCCTAATTAACCTTTGTTAAAACTACTGCTGTATGTTTCTTACACCTCTCTCTACCTTGCCACGTCCGTCCTTGACAGTAGACGCTTGAATTCATCTTCCTTTGCCTTTCGCATTCGGGAGACAGAGTTCAGTGAACACTGAACCGGTGCTCGTCTCTCTACTCTTATCCCTTCATTTCTCTATATTCATCCTCTGTTCTTTATATGTTTATTTCTGAGCAAACCAGTATTCAGATTAAAACCCAAATAGAATAATTCTTGTTGCTGAAGCTTAACCGCTGAGTGCCGGCCACGGCAACTACATTTGAGTGTGACCCTCATGCCCGTAGATTTCCCCACCAGACACTGTAAAGAAACATCCCTAGCGTCACCATATTTACAACTGGGCTTTTCCTAACCACCGAGCGTCTTAATTTCTCATTATTTTAGAGCTGTCTTAGCTGCTGTGGAAATTGACGGGAGACCACACGCAATGTTTGAAGCGTGTAAGTGATTACAACGAATTTAAAGAAGAGGGACAAGTGGCACTCTACAGGAAGATAGCTCCTAGTCTCATCCTGACACTTTGAGCGATTTTTCTAAATTAAAAGCTGCACATTTATTAGCAATCATTGCCTGGGTTTGAATAAAGAAGTTCAAATATTTCAAGTTTCTCTGTGCACTAATTAAAAGAGCTCTATTTAAATCAGGCAGGGCTGTCCTGATGCCAATGACGACAAATGAGAATCATAGAATTTTGAGCCAGGAGGGACTTTACAGATCATTTAACCCAATCCTTTCAATTTATAGGGGAAGACAGTGATGCTGCTATAAGGTATGCGATTTGTCCCACATCTAGAGCCAAAGCTACAGGGACTCCCACCCACGGGGTCTAGGACTCTTCAACCTCAAAAAAATCAGAACTACTATGGGCAGTGAGGTAAAGCCAGAAATTACTAACATGGTGTGATTTGTGATTTATAATAAGAAATTAATATTTTGTCTTAATTTTTTGCTTAAGTTTTTGCTTAATTTTTGCTAAAACCCTTGGGAACTCCTAAGTGAAGAGAATATCTTTAAAAAACAAAAAAGGCCCTCTTGTTATGTTAATGAGGTGACTTTTGGAAAGCCTCAGGTAAACTAAAGGTTGTGGCTGGTTGCCAAGGAAACCAATTTTGTGATTAGAAGGTAGGAACATTCAGTCCCATCCCCAGACCTCCAAGGAGGGGAGAGGGGCTAAAGGTTGAGTCCCATCACTAATGGCCGCCTCCATGAAAACCCAAAAGGAGGGGTTAAGAGAGTTTCTAGGCTGGTGAACTGGAAGGATTCCATGCACCACTGGGCGGCCCCCAAACTCCACCAGGACAGAAGCTCCTTTGTTTTTGACCTTGCTCTTCACCTGAGTCTTCACCTGGGATTCCTAAACCCAGTTTCAAGTTCAAGTTGATTCCCACAAGTTGATATTTTTCAAGTTCTCTCTGGGTAGCGGGGGTACAGGGGTACAAGAGCACCTGTCTCCTTTCCTCTGAAATCCCAGATCTCTACCACCTTCTCCTTAGTTCAGAATGACATATCTACTTCATTTTGTCTGTCTTTGGAATTTCCATGTCTCTGTGGACTCCCCATATGTACAACTATTAAACTTGAATTTAATCTATCTGTTAATATATCTGTTAATCTATCTCATGTCTATTTGGTTCTTAGTCCAGTTACAAGGGCCTTTGAGGGAACGCAAATTCCTGCTGCCCAACATAATAAACCAGTATCTAATATGTAAACTGGTTTCCCGAGGCCTGTGAGCCACTCTAGCAAATTAATTGATCCCCAGTAGGGGAGCATTGGGAGCCTCTGATCTATAACCACTCAGTCAGAAGGCCTCATAGCAGTCTGGACCTGTGATTAGCATCTGAAGTGGAGGGCGATCCTGTGTAACTGAGTCCTTAATCTGGAATCTCATAAAGATAGTGCCAGAACTGGGTCCAGTGGTACCCAGCTGGTGTCAGAGTATTGCTTGGTAGTAGGGGGAGGGGAAGCCTACACATTAGCACTGGTATCAGAATTGTTCTGTGGATAACATGAGTAGTCTTTAGCAGTATATATGGCTAAGCTCATGGAAGGAAAATAAGAGTCCTCCAACCCGAAGGACAGATCAAAGATGATTCATTTTTAGGACTGTGTGTCTCTCCAAGGATGCTCAGAAACCAGCCAGAGAAGCCCCATAGACTAGGCTGGGCTCCCAGGTACGATGAGAGTGCCCAGAGATTCCTTACCTTGTACCAGGGGTCATGCTCAACGATCACTCCTTATGAGCTAGCTAAATCACGCGAACAAAGTTGTGTCAAAGTTAAGACAAATGAGAGATTTGCCCAAGGTCACATACCAGCGTCTCTAGTACCCAAGCTGGGATCTGCACACAGATCTCTTAAAGAACCAGGCCTGTGTTCTTAACCAGAGGTGACATTTGAATAAAACCTCCTTGGTGCACACCGGGGCCTTTCTGGGGAATCTGGTGTGGCATCGCCCATATTTTAAATTTATGTGCATCCCTGAGGCTGCCAGGGGAAATTCTGCATGCCTGGTGCAGTCGGAGCTGAACTGACCTCTCAGCCCCAGGCAGACTTATGTTACCTCCAATGCTTTGGTAGGACAGTCAGCCAGAAGTGGGGGGGGGGGGGCAGAAAAGGGGCAAGAAGTAGGAAGCAGTTCCCCTAGAGATGCAGGGCTAGGTTGCCAGAAGAAAGGGGTAAGGGAGGTGCTCAGGAGGCCAAACACCTCTGCTCCCAAGTAAAACAAATCACAGATTGTCTGCTGACAAAAAGGTCAAAATTGGATTCTGAGCTTAAACACACACACACACACACACCCCCCAAAACCCCACTTTACTGCAGAACTAAAAAAGGAAAGGAAGGGGATATGAAATCATCCTTAATTTTATCAGGAATACACCGTCACTGGCATTGACTGCCCCTGCAGCCCTTTTGTTAGCATTCTGTCAAACCCCAGCGCTGCACAGAACAGAGCCCCGGAAACTCATGGCAAAGAGAAGTTGATCTAGAAGGCCCTTGGCTCTTATTGGTCAAATCCTGTTCTTGTCAGATCGTGGTCCTGTCCATTTTACCAGAAACCTCATACCTGGGTGGAGGCTCTCCCTGTGAACATGTGGCCCAAACCACAAGGTGAGTTTTTGCACACACGACCCTTTGGGCCTTGATTAATTCCTCTGACAGAGGCTCCAAAACATCCAATAAAAAAACCTTGGGGGACCGTCCTTTAAATACAAACGAGGTTCACATTTGATAAGCAATGACTATGTTATCTTATCACCGCCCACTCCGAGTCGTTCATCCAACACATATTTGCCGGTGCCAACGCGCAGGGTATACACTGGACATACCGCAAAGGGCAGAACAAACCCTCCGCCCTCAGCCGGGTCTGGGGAACTAGCCCACCTCCTCCATTAGTCCTTCCCCAGCCTCTCTTTGTCACCACCTCCTGCTGGCCCATGTCACTTCACCGCACCTGTCGCCCGGTCAAGCGGGGGCCACGTACCCTTTGCGCTCGGCGCCATGTTGGGCGCCGGTCCCCCCACCGCCCCGGCCCGGTTTCGCCCGCCTGGGAGAAGAAGGCCCGGCCCGGGCGGGCGCTGGTGGCGCGCAACAGCTGCAGGTCGCAAATGGCTCTCTCCGCCCCGGCCCAGCCCCCCGCGCTGGCTGGAGGCGGCGCCCCCTGGTCGGGCTGCGGGGCGGAGAGGGGCGGGCGCAGGTAGCTGGGCCGCCGCCCGGGTGCGAGCGCGGGCGCGGGGCCGCCGTGGCGGGATGGGGTGGCTCGGGGCCTGCCGCCTCGTCCTGCTCGCCGCCTGCCTGGGGCTCTGCGGGGCGCGCGGGGCGCTCGGAGGTACGCGCCCAACTTCCCTTCCCCGTCCCCTCCCCGGCCGCGCCGCGCCTGCCAGCGGAGGGTGGGGGCCCTCTCGGGACTCCAGGCGGCCCCGGGAAGCCGCGCGGCGACCCCGACCCGAGCTCCGCGGCCGGACGTTCCTGGGCTGGGCGGCGGGGAGGAGACTGTTCGGCCCTGCGCGGGGGTGTGGGCGCCGCCGCGGGAAACTTCCAGCCACCCCCACCCCACACACCCGCGCGAGGCCCGCCCCGCCAGTTCCGGGGAGCCCAGGGGAGTCCCGGGGTGGGGGCCCGGGGTGAGGGCCCGGGGTGGGGGCCCCTCCCGAGCTTCGCAGGGCCCTCGCCGCGGACCGCGGGTTTCGGAACTGGACGCCGGGGTGCACTCCCAGCAGAGCGAACGAATCCTGCCGCCCTCCCTTCTGAGCCTGTGCAGCTCTGCGCCTGGCCCGGGCCAGTGGGAGGTGCTCGGCTGCGGGGACCTGCCGGCCTGTGGGGCCTTAAACTCGTCCCGAAATTCTTTGGTTGCTGGCCTGGCCTCTTGTTCTAGAAGTATCTCCACAAGTTCACCTGCATTTGCTGGACCTCAGTCACTGGAAATGCTTTGCATTTCCATGGCGCTTTCCAGGAGTGAAGGATTACTAATTATTGGGACTTTTTACACAACCAGTCGTGCACTTGGGCCTTCTCGCCCTCCTTGGCTCCTTGTAGTTTAGTGTATTTCAATGAAAGACTTCCTCTGAGACTTTTTAAAGATAAAACATTATAAATCAAAGGCCTTGTATCTCTTTGTAGGATTCGGATTAAAATCTGCATGCTTATTTACATTTTAGGCATAGAACAGACAAATAGTGCCATTGCTGCCTACACCACCTCATAATTTCACGAGGAGCTTGGGAGTCGAGTTCCAGCCAGGATGGCATTTGTACTCTGGACCCTTCACTCTTAACCCAGTTGCTTGGGGTCTGACTGCAGCACTCCCTCTCCCAGGCCCTGCCCTGTGTGGGGGCCATTCCAAGCTCCTTCTCCCATTTTCCTATCCCTTCCCTGATTCCTGCTTGGCCCTAAGGGTGGATTGCACCCAGTACTGGAGGCCTGGGGCTGCAGTCTGAGGCTTTGATGTGGCTTTGAGAGGCAAGGTTCCAGTTGCAGAAAGGGAGATCTGGGAGCGAGGGAACGGTTTGATTGAACCAGTGGTCAATGTAGGGTGATGGTCAAGTCCATAATTTTGGAGTCAGATGGGCTAGGGCTTCAACCTGGGTGCAATCTTGTGTTCTCAGACTGGCTTTGGGAAATCTTAGTTTTCCTTCTCTAGGTCTTAATTTTGCATCTGTGCAATTGAAATACTTGACTTCTTCAGAGAGGCTCGAGTAAAACACTGTGTAAGACTTTCTTACTGCCAGACAACTGCTCAGTAATGTTCATTTCCCTCCTTTTCTACTCATTACCCTCTTTCCTCATCATCTGCGCGATTACCTTGGGTATGAGGCTAAGAGCCAACGGATTAGACACCCATGGAGGGGTACAGAATGCAGATAGGAAACGTTTGCGGAATTCCATAGCATATACAGTAGTTCCCCTTTACCCACAGGAGATACTTTCCAGGCCCCTCAGTGGATGTTGAAATTATGTGTGGTACTGAACCCTTACATGTACTGTTTTTTTCTATAATATATACCTGTGATAAAGTCTAATTTGTAAATTAGGCATAGTAAGAGAATAATTGTAAAAATAGACTATATTAAAAGTTACATGAACGTGGTCTCATTCTCTCAAGATATCTTATTATACTGCATTCACCCTTCACATGGTGCTGTGAGATGTCTGTGTGATGAGATGAACCACGTGAATGGTGTAGGCTTTGTAACGTAGCTTTCGGCTGCCATTGACCTTCTGAAGATATGTCAGAAGGAGGATCATCCGCTTCCGGACCATGACTGACCATGGGTAACTGAAATCATAGGTAAGGGAGGATTCTTATATTTTTAACGTATTTCCTCACCCATGGCTCTAATGGCAGCCCAAATACTGGACACTGTGGTCTCATCAAAAGTTGTTTTGGGGCACTTTGAAGAACATCTTCTTGAGTAGCTAGATGTGGGATCTGATTTTAGGTTTCTTTCTGACTTCTTTGGATGATTCAGCCTGTTGCTTTGAAGAAATCTAATTGTCAAACGTAGGTGAACTCTGTTCTCAGTCCTTGAGGGACTGATTGTGTCCTCAGCTTGGAGAGTCTTGCCATAGCGGGAAGCCACTTTGTCTGGTAAACAGATACTGTCTCAGTAAGAATAGCCTTAGTGTTGGTTCTCAGCATATCCCTATTTGCAAATCAAATATCAATCCTGCTATCACTAACTACTTTCTCAAGGTACAACACCTACTCAGCCCTAGACTCATGTTGTCAATAGTTCAACAATTTTTGACGACCTTCTTATCAGATCTCATTAGAATATGACTGCTTTGACTTTGGGCCCGCGCTGATGAAAGGCCAGCCCTTCCAGTTCCTTTTGCCTTTACTGGTCCTCGAATTGTTTCTATTTTTAATCTCTAGCTTATCTGCGGGAATTTTAAAAAGCAACTGATCCTGTAAGTGAGGATTTGTGTAGTTACAGTGACATAACACAACTGTAAGCTCAGTTGTCCAGGCAGACCGTGTGTGGTGTGTCAGTGAATGGGAAAGAGAGGCATCAGTGCCCATCTTTCTGTCCTGTAGAGTTCCCACTGCACCCTCAGGGAGACTTGGTACCCAGCAGGTGAAACACATGCCTGGTCTCACCTGGACAACTGAGGCAGGACAGCCATCAGTCTGTAAATTAGAACTGAATAAAGAATTCTTATTATTCTAGAGTCTTTTTTTTTTTTTTTTTTTTAGATTAAGGCAAGCTGTGAATTTATAATATTTTCTTCAGGTTCCACAATGAATATCTTGGCACCCCACTTTGCCATTTCTTTTCTTCTCTCTTTTTTTTTTTTTCCACTTTGCCATTTCTGCTTAAGGCTGTGGTGTCCGGACCCAAATGCTCACCATGACCAGTGTGTCGCTGTGAGCCAAGCATCAGCTGGTGCGGCAGGAAGGGACCCAGCATGGTGGCCCCAGCCCCACTCACCCCCAATACCCTCCCCGCCCCCACTGTGGGAATGGACAGGTACCCCGCCAGTGCATGCAGGGAAGCCCAAAAATTCAGGTGTTCGATTATAATCTCTCTTTTTTTTTTTAAGATTTTTTTAAAAGATTTTATTTATTTATTTGACAGAGAGAGATCACAAGTAAGCAGAGAGGCAGGCAGAGAGAGGGAAGCAGGCTCCCCGCTGAGTAGAGAGCCCAATTTGGGACTCAATCCCAAGACCCTGAGATCATGACCAGGGCTGAAAGCAGAGGCTTAACCCACTGAACCACCCAGGTGCCCCGATTATAATCTCTTTTATTTAAAATACCGTCATTTAATATTTTTTAAAAAATAGAACTGCATGGTCCATACAAAACACAAACAAAACTCATAACTTCTACATCTGGGGCCTTTCCCAGTGCTTCTGCTTTATTCCCCTCCGTATTCCTGGCACATAGTCTAATACCTAGAAATGACAGGTGACCAATAAATCCGAGCCCCTGAACGAACGACCCAATGTACCTGGGGGCTGTGGAAGGCAGAACAGCAGCTCCCCAGCAAGTTCACTCTTAATGCCCAGAACAGAGAATATGTTGCCTTACGTGGCAAAAGAGACTTCCCAGCTGTGATCCAATTAAGGATTTTGAGATGAGGGGTTATCTTGGCTTATCCGTGTGGGCCGTAAGCAAACACAGAGCATTGTAAGAGGGAGAAGATGATACGTTGGAAGCAGAGGCTGGAATGATGTGACTGCTGGCGGAGGCACCAGCCAAGAAATGTGGCAGTCTTCTAGAAGTTGCAAAAGGCCAGGGACAGATTTCTCCCCACCAACTACCAGGGGGAAAAAAAATGCAGCCCTGCAGACACCTTGATTTTAGCTCAGTGAGACCTAAGCTAACTTAGGGCTAACTAGTCCCCAGAACGGTAAAGCAATAGATCGTTGTCCTATTAAGGCATTACATTTGGGGTAACTTGTTGCAGTAGCAATAGGAACTGGGGAGCCGGGGAGCAAACACAGCTGTGCGGGAGGGCCATATGCAGGGCTTCTAAGCTAGGATGTGGGCCCTGTCACTAAAGAGGGCGCTGTCAGCTCAACCAGCACCTAGCTAGGGGTCAGGAGTGCCTCCCTGCTTCTTCATTCCAGCCTCGATAGGGGCAGCTATGGAGCCTACAGGAATAGCTCCCCCTGGAGTGGTGCAGGACCCCGATCTGCAGGTGTGAGGCAGAGAATGCCGCCCTGAGAGGAGCTCAGGGCAGGGCATGGGCTGGCTTCTCTTTGCAACCTGAGCAATTGGCATGGAGATTCATGTTTGGGGAAGGAGCAAGGAGTGAGAATGTGGTGAGTCCCGTTCTACAAGAAGAATTCCAGGGCCCCAGATTGCTCTGGCCCCACCTGCAGACCCAAGATTTGCATCTTCCCAGTGGCCCACACGGCCTGCTAGCCCCTCCTTCCCCACCTTCCTACAGGGCCAGCAGCATATTTGGCCGAGAAATGTGGTGCCAGAGGTCCCTGTCACCCCCTAAGCCAACTAAGCAACTGCTCATCCTACGGCCATGGAGCCAATAACTCTTGGTTCACTGACTCTGTTGCTTGACTTCTGTATTCGTGGACCTGAGTTTTGTGGGAGAGACTCTGAGGATGTCCCTTGTTGGGGTTTGTTTTTAATGAGAACTGAGGAGGTTGGGCCTCTCAGGCGTGGTAAATGTTTATGGTAATGTCTGTGGTAAATGTTTATGGTAATGTTTATGGTAAATGTTATTTCATAGTTGGAAGTTTTCTTCTTTCTCAGAATGTTCTGGATGGTTAGATATCACTTGATAAATATTCGGCCTTGGTTTGATAAAGCATGCAATGTCAGTGCCACAGTAAAACACTGTAGACGTTCCTCAGAGAAGATTTGTGAGGTGAAAGTGTGGCTTTTCGTTCCAAGCACAGTGACTCGCCTCTCAGGGTCAGTGTGAGGAAGAGCTGCTTTATAACGTTGACCCTCCTTGAGCACCTCAGCTTAGGACTTTGTATAACGCAGACGCTTTAGTAGAGAAGTTTGTTTTTGTGGTTTTGTATTTTAATTTTCAAAGTAAGCTTCTACACTTATGATATATCATCTTTAGAATATGTTTGGAAGACAGGCAATACATAAAAAGGTACAGTATAAAATTGTCCATGATGGGATTATTATGAAAAGGCAGCTCTAGTTTTCAGGGAAAGCAGACAGTTCTGAAATCTCTTTTTTGGGAATACTTTCCTGATTAGTTTCTAGCTCACTCTGACTTTGCCCTCACACACTCACCAGGTCGATCTTTCTAAAATCCAGAACTGATGTGTCTCCTCCCCACTAAAAACCGTGATCTTCCCTGCTGTGTGCAGAATAAGCTACAACCTTCTTAGATGGTTTGTAAGGCAACCCCACCCCATTCGTGGGTCCCTGCCAGTGGGGAATCCGGTTGGTCAGTCAGCCGTTTACTCCCCAAGTAACTGAAAATTTCTCATCATATATGTGCCAACAAAACAAAGAAAAACAAAACCGGAACTTCTCTCTCGGTAGGTGGATACCCAGCCAGAAATTCGGAAAATCATCTAGATTGCCCCCTGACCTCTTCCCTTCCCTCCTAGACAGTCCAGCTTTTAAAATATCTCTTGAACCCGCCTGCCTCTCCCCCTGCCTGCTTCCCTACTCCCTACCATGCCTTTGAGCCCATTTTCTGCACTTCAGCCAGAGTCCTCTAAATTGCAATCTGGGCATGGCATTTCCCTATTTGATCCTTTTATGGCTTTCTTTGAGCTGAGTTTGAACCCTTCCCTTGGCTTCCAAAGTTGCCATTATGGTGTGCCTCCGGTGTGCTGGACACTCCTACAGGCACCTTGGACTGAGCAGTGACGAAGACTAGCCAAGCCTTCTGCCCTCAAAACCTCACATTCTGTTTGGGATGGTGTGGGATTGGAGATGGTAATAACCCAGGAAGCAAATCAAGAAGGTAACTAGAGCTTATAAGGGTCTTGAAAGGTGTCACCAGTTTAAACTGACAGTTCAGGGAAGGCCTTTAGTAGTCCCACCATTTGCCCCCACGCCGCCCCCCCCCCCCTTTGCAGCACCCCCCCAGGCCGTCCCCCCCCGCCCCCCCCCCCCCCCCAACACACACACAGTGCTCAGCCAGACTGGACCTTTGGATCTTTAAAGTCCCTGGTCTCTTTCTCTTTCTCTCCCCTCATTTATCTCCTCTTGCTCACATCTGTCCCTCGCTAGGTATTTCTGGAAGCCATTGTCTTGCTGCTGGAAACACCTCAGTCCATCCACCTCCTGGGCTAGGCCGAGAGCCTCTGCTGTGCTCTCCATTTCCCAGGCACTCTAATTGCTTGATTGGCAGTCTATGTCATTCACCTTTCAGTCCCCATGTTTGTGGTTTATTTGCTGTATTTGTGGACAGCGGAAGTACGTGTTGGATGGGCCACTTAATCTGTTAGGGAGAGACACTTCCTAGGCACAGGACTCCTTCCTTCTTACCGCAGCGGGGCCCCAAACAAGCTGCTGTTGTACCAACTGCCCAATTAATATCGCCTGGATTGGATATACTCTTCCTTCCGAGCAGCTTTCTCTTCGGAGAGCCCGCAAACCCCCTTAGTCTCAGTAACTTCCTGCCTCCAACTCCCGATAGTACTTGGCACACAGTAGGTGCTCAAGAAATAGTAAACCAGAGTATTCCCAAAGCTGCTTTGCTTCCCAAAGAAGCAAAACTGGAATCCAACAAACAAAAACAGGAAATTGTAGTTTTGGGGGGGGGAATGGTAACTATTTCTAAGGTAAAAAAATGAATCAAATACCTACTCCTCCTCCCCACCCCACACCCCAGGAGAAATGATAGAGAAATAGAAATGTTTACTTTTCCCTGGAAAGTCTTTTACCCACCTTATTGCCAAACTTTGGCTTCCATTCAGCCCTGTCACCTTTTACATAAGCACATAAAACCAGGAAGTTGTTCTGATTTTTGTTCACCTTGACTTGCCCTACCCATATAATTCTAAAGTCACACCTTTTCCTTTTCTGTAGGTGAAGATCACTTTTCTTCTTCTGGAACCCAGTTTTTCTTGTGTTTCTATTGCTTTCTTATTGTTATTTTGAGGCACTTACTAGAAGCCATAAAATTTGAGATCCATTCGGAGCAACTGGCTTCAGGCTGTCAGACCGGAAGTTTTAAACCTGCTTCCTTGATTTTCCCCTGAGGCAATGGAAATTTCTAGCCACCAGCTGATCCTGGAATTGATTTAGTGCCAGGAAGGTGAACTGTGGGAAAATATAATATTACTTAGTCATTCTCAGCAGTAGATTTTATTATTTAGAAAACATTTCCTGGTTTTGAGAGCTTAACAATACAGCCTCTAAGTCGGTCAAAAATCAGAGTGAGGGGATTCAGTAACCAGGAGGCCAGGACCACATACACTAGGTAGGAGAGCTAGTGGGCTTATAAATGCTTGTTTCATCTTTACTTCATTGCTGCATTCTTGTTTTCTTGAATTTAATTATTGATGGCTGTTTTTTAACCAGAAAAGTGTCTTTATACCTACCTGAGAAAGTTTGTAGAGATCATAGTCATCTCTGTATCAGCTTCTATCTTGGTGAAAACAGGGGATTTGAGGTGGGGAATGCAGGGTTTGGATCTTAGCTCTGTTTTGAACTACCTGTTGACTCTACATAAGTCCCTAAGCTTTTCTAGACCCGAGTTTACTCAACTATAAAATAAGGGTCTCTTAGGTTAGTGTAGTTTCGTTCATGAAATGCTTGCTTGCTACCTATCTTAGATTGGGTTCCCAAAAGAGAGCTGCACAGGCAGGGATTCTTGTGAAAGTAAAATGCTGAGTGAGATGGCCAGGAGAGAGCTGGAAGGAAGGAAGCAGGATTGGGCAGGAGAAGAAACCAAGCAAAGATCTGGGTTTAGCTCACCTAATCTTGGCCTGATCCCAGAGAGAGCTCTAGGATATGAATGGCAGCACAGAGCTCTACATATTTTATGCATCTGTTTCAGTCAGTCATTGGCTATAGGTCCCCCTTTAGGGCAGGGGGTGTAATTTCACTGAAATTTCTGGATAACACAGTGAAACAGCGGGAGGAGGTTATACCAGCTTGTTAAAAGGGATCTCAGTGAGCTATCAACAGAATCTGCTATGCCACCTGTGGCCAGGCACTGTGCTAGGTATTAGAGAGGCGAAGATAAACAGAGAGATGGCCCCTGATCACAGGAAACTCATAGACTATTCCAGAAGATCGATGAATAAGCAAGGAATTTCAGTACAACATGGTGAATGCTGGAATAAAGGAATACGCAGAGTGTTGTAGGAACAGAGAAGCAGACATTGAAGACTGGGTTCCTCGGGAAGCAGAATCTGAGATGGAGATAATCACGCAGGAGCCTTATCCAGGACTGTTCTTAGGGACCGACATTTGTTCTCAGACCCATATATTATATCTCCTGGAGATATAGCAGGAGGTGTTTAAAGATCTTTAAAGACCATGTAAATATCTTTCACTTCAAGTCTTGGAGGACAGACCCTCACTTCACTAGAGTCTTACTTCTGCGCTGGTGATTCAGCTGTACCTTCATCAGATTGTTCCAGCGCTCTTTCGGGGCCTCAGCCTCAGCCGTGTAATAGATGATGGGACCAGTGGATCCTATGGTCTTGGGCCCGTTACCACATCTTCCTTGGAGTAAAGGACATGTCTTTGATTGATGTGATGTTATTTGGCTTCCCCTGTTAGTAGATTAAACACTCCATGAGCTCTTCATGTAATGGTGCTATCTGAGGCAAGAAAGGCACATAGATACCCTGAATATGTGGATATTTTATTTTTTGAAATGAATCACTGGCCAGTCTAAAAAAGAAAGGGTTTCACTGAAGTCAGCTCAACACCGAGTGGACAGTTGGTCTCTCTTCAAGGAACAGTAACATACTGGGGATGGGTGTTGGACTCTGTTGGAGGCCTGTTGGGCATTCAGCAGTAGAAGTAGCTAGGAAAGCCTCAGTAAAAGGGATCCCAGACTACTGGGTCTCCCTCCCTGGCACCATGGCCTCCTGCTGTGCCAACCTATGGGGGGGCAGAGGTGATCCGTGTCAATCCCAGACCTCCTTGTTCCTACTTTTTCCGTCTTTTGCATCCTGAGCTCTTGACGATCTGTTCAGGCCATTTGCCACTCTCGATCAGTGTGGTTTTTTTTTTTTTTTTTTTAATCTGAACCTCAGTCCACTTCTCTCTGTGTGTCAAGTGGATGATTAGATATTTAGATATTCTACCCAAAGTTCTATCCACTTGGAGCATTTTTTCTTGCTGCTGTTTTTCATGGTCACCGCTAAGGGGAGCTATGGTGCAGTTGGCGGCTGTTCTCATCAGACTCCCGTTGGATGATGCTGATTCATCCGTGAACCGTGCTCAGGTGTTCTGTTTCTCCATCAGCTGGCACCATGGATTCGCCCATGCAGCCATATGCGTGAGCAGAGGAAAGGTGCTGGCGCGAGAAGGGTGATGATGGAGCTCTGGGCTGCCATCTTGTGCGTTCATTGTGCCTTCTGGTCTTATTTATGCTCCATCCCGGAAGTACCATTTTCATCTCTCTCATCCATCTGTCATGGTAATTCTGTCGTGTCGCTCACAGTGTGAGACAGAAAATGTTTCGCATTTTCTATGCATCTAGGAGCCACTTTAGCAGTGAGTTCACACCGTTTCTGGTAGTCTTTGCCAGGGTGTTACATCCAGTACCTTTGGAGAATTCCCCCAAATCTAAATTCTTCCTTATCCAGCTTCACGATGTGCCCCCGTGATCAGCACCCTCAGTCGCATGTGTGTTCTGGAAGCTACCAGGTGTAGAATACACCTGAAGAGGTCCTACAGCTACGTTAGGGTCTAGTCCTTTTCCACCCCTATCAAGCCCAACATGTCCCCACACAGGTCATGTTGTGACTTAACCTTTGTTTTTGATCGAGTGGCCAGGAGGAGAGATGGGGGTGTATCTTCAGAGGTCAAGTGCTGCTTGTGGGGAGAAGCCTCTGCATCCTTTTCCAGCCAAGGGCACGCCAATTTTAATAGGGAAATAGGCCACTTCTGTAGGCTAAGAGGGTCCAGAGAGAACCAGGGACCCAAGGTATTTGAATACGTCAACCCAGATGCCTCCATTTCCTTATATCAAGGTTCTGTTCTTTCCCAGCCAGGATCTTAGCTTTGTTGGAGCTTACCTTCCGCTGGTCTCCTGCTGTAGGAAAGGGGGACTCTATATGCTACCATGGAAGCCCTCTTGCTTTCACACTTAATTATCAGCAGATCTCTCCTACCTTTTCCTTCTCTTTTTTCCAAGCTTTATTCAAATTTAGCAATAGACAGCCAATTTCATAGTCTTCATAGCTACTATTTGCCCTGTATCTTTCATGGCTTGATCTTTTATAGCTGAATAATGTGGTCCCTTCTCCTCTTACACCAGTTCACCACCACTGGTGTGGGATTATTCCTGTGACAGGGAAGGAAGCGGGATTGGGTACATGGAGAAGTAGACTTGCAATTCAGTTTCAACAGAAGGCTTGACCACCCTTCTTGGGAGTTCTGAAGAGAGACTGACCCATCAGGGCTTTTTTGAGTTGGGGCAAGAGAACACTGAACCTTTGTACCCCCACATTGGAACTGTGGGCTACCCCAGGAACTGGCCATGGCTTTGGGCAGGGCCGCTTTCCTCAACAAGGTCAGTCCCTGAAGGGAGAAGACACTCTAAAGTGGAATTGTCATTGTGTAATGAATTTACTCATTTATACTCCTTATTGAATTTTTCCCCTAGCATCTTTTTATGGTGAAAGCTATGTGGAGCTCAACATCATCGAAGTTTTGCCTGAGTTATCTCTTCAATTAAAATTTCAAACCAGTAAACCGCAGGGATTACTTTTCCTTGCAGCTGGGAAAAATGAGTACTGTATAATAGAGCTTCTATCAGGAAACTTACGGGTAAGATTTTCTTAAATCTTTAAAAATGTGTGAGTTTTCAATTACTGGAGGAAAAACCATGAGAGAGAAAGAGAACAAAATATCTATCCATTTTATTCCTGTTATTTTACTAGAATAAAAATGTGTACCATTAGAAAAATTGGGATAGCCTCTGATTTCACCAGCATGCCTGACATAGTCTGACTCTGAAAATTTTAAACCTCATCGTGTAGTCCATACCTGTGGAAAGTGGTTTCAAGTCCAAGTTTCTCTCTCTCTCTCTCTCTCTGTGGATGGCCCTGTTTTCTCAGTAAGATACTACGAGATGAGACTGATTAATTATGATTCTTTCTCTTTCAGGTGAGGGTGAATTTGGGTGCAGGTGAACAAGTGCTCCTTTCTGAGCAAAGGCGTCGTGTGGATGACTTGAATTGGCATTTCGTGGAACTATACTATGTTAAAAACACTATCTCTCTGGTTATCGACAAACACTATGAGACAACTGGCCAAATCACTCATGGGACGCACAGTTTGCACTTTCAACATGGAATCTACATAGCAGGCCATGGTGAACTTGACCTCCCTTACCTGGATGGAGAGCTTCCCGGTTTCCGTGGATGTATGGAGGGTGTGATATTTAACCAGAGGGAGATCCTCACATCCCTCAGGCCTTACCCTGGTTTTAAGAAGGTGTATGAGGTGTCACTAGGATGCAGTGATGAATTTTTTGCAGGAGAGGATGAGGCCATCAATTTCTTTAGCTCCAGATCCTACGTCACCTTCCCAGAATGGAGGGTGCGTGGGGAAGGGCTGTTGGAATTTGCTTTGCAGACTGGTAGTCAACAAGCTTTGCTTTTGTTTCAGCCAGGTAGACAAGGAAATTTTGTTGCTTTGGAAATAGTTCATGGTCTGTTGAAAGCTCATGTAGGAAGGAGCAAAAGTAACACCCAGCTCTCTTCTTTAAGCGTAGTTAGTGACAACAGGTGGCACATTATTCAACTCAGACTCACAGGACAGTATCTGGACCTGATGGTGGATGAGCAAGGGGTGAGGGCGTTGCTGCCCTTGCAAAGCAAACCATTTGTATCTGAAGGTCCTCTCTTCGTGGGAGGTCTTGATAACCGTAAGGGAGAAGAAGTTAAGAAGTTAGAACTTGTCTCTGTGCCTAGGAAATCTGCTCGAGGAGTCTCTTTCAAAGGGTGCTTAAGAGGCTTGGAAGCCAACTCCGTAAAGAGAGCATTAAAGAATGCCCTTGTGTCTAAAGATGTAGCCGCCGGGTGTAAATTGCAGAGTAGTGATAATGAAAACCCTTTCATAACGACAGCAGAAAACCTGCTTCGTTCAGAAGTTCCCCTTTCCACTACCGTCCCCAAGGCACGCAAGCCTTTTCTTCACCAGGCGAGTAGCTATTTCTTAAGTCTGAATAACCTGGAGGTCCAAGAGGGTGGGCGAGCCTTACTGGAACAAAGGCACATGAATGTGGTTGTAGCATCCGAAGATGTGGGCATCCATCCTTCTCAAATACTATTTAAAATAGAGGAAATGCCCCTGCATGGGTTCCTTCAAATTGATGTTTCGCCTGCACAGGGAATGGAGGAGGCTTTCACTATGTTAGATTTGGGGCAAGGGAAAATTTGGTATGTCCATGATGGCTCAGAAGAACCTAGGGATTTTTTTACATTTTCAATCTCATCCACGAGTAGGAAGGAAATGCCATTGTATCTGCGAGGACATGTTCCATATGTGTTTAACATTACTGTCCTCCCAGTAAATGATGCCCCAGTCCTTAAACTCCCTGAAGGAAACTTGCTCCTCCTCTTTGAGAATTCTAAGAAACAACTGACTCCAAATGTAATAGACGTGTCAGACCCTGACACAGATTCCTTGAGTCTTAGTTTCTCAGTTCTTGGCAACTTCAATTCAGACTCTGGGTTTTTAGAAAACACCAATGGTCCTGGGAAAGCCATTAATAGTTTTACGCATGGGGATTTAAGAGATGGCAACATTTTCTATGTGCACAGAGGTCATCGGAACTCCCGAATCCTTCTGAGAGCAAGCGATGGAGAGCTGGTTAGCAATACCGTAGTGTTACGGGTCATGGCTATTCCTTGGGACTTTGAAGTGGCTGTTAGAACTGGGGTAGTCGTCCAGCAGGGGGGCGCGGTTCTGATTACACGGAGTAACTTGTCAGTGGAGGTTAACGGTGAACCCCACGAGATGGAGACCCGCTATGCTATCACTCATCCACCCCAATTTGGTCACATTCAGCAGCAGGGGTCAAGGGGTGAATGGAAACAAGTTAGTACCTTTTCTCAACGTTCCATTGATCGGGGTCGGGTCCGGTACCATAGCACATTTCAAGAACTACAGCCAGAAAATGTTACAGATCACTTTAAATTTAAAGTGAACATAGAAGGCAAAGTCAGTGAAGAGCTGGTATTTCCCATTACCGTACACTGGCTAAAGTTTGTACTTCTGAAAAATGTTCCTCTCGAGGTCAGTAAGCTGAGCAGACAAGTACTGAACTCTGATCACTTGCAGGCTGTGACAGAGGGTATGAGTGTAACTCAGAAAGAACTGCGTTTTAAGTTACTGACACCACCTAAGAAAGGAAAATTGCTAGTTGGCAATAAAGTTCTAAAAACAAACTCCGTCTTCAGCCAGCAAGACATTGCAGACTCTAAGATAAGTTATGAGCCACGGGAGAGGCCTAGGGAAGACACAGAAGATATCTTCAGGTTCTTGATTGTTGCAAAGCACATAGAATCCAAAGATTATACTTTCAGAATAAACTTTGAAGCAGACAGGACCCTCATTATTGTAACTAACAGAGGGTTATCTGTAAAAGAAGGAGAAGGGAAATTAATTACGAAATCGGAATTATTCGCTCAAACACCGGACAATCAGACCTTCCGATATATAATCACCAAGAGTCCTCAACATGGGGAGCTGAAACTGGTCAACTTTTCAGACCCTCTGGGAAGTCGTGATAATATCACTACGTTCACTGATCGAGACATAGTGGGGGAGCGGCTGATGTATGTCCACGATGACTCTGAGACCCAACATGATGAATTCCTCCTTGTGGCCTCCGCCTCAGGACCAGGCCGAGAGGGAGTGGTCAGGCATCTTGACGCAGAACGTTTATCTACAGAAATCAAAGTTGGCATTTCTGTAGAGTTAAAAAATGATGAGAAACCAGTACGTGTGGTAGATAAGGTCTTTTGTGTTGTAAGGAATGGCCAGCGCCTACTGACCTTGGCAGATCTCTGTTACCATGATCCCGACTCAGATTTTGATGATGGCCAGTTGCTCTACACCCGAAGGGGCATCCCAAACGGGGACCTGGTGAGAGCCAATGATGTCACTCAGAAACTCTACCAGTTCAGGCAAGATGACCTGCGGGAAGGGCGAGTGCTTTTCAGACATCGGGGTGCAGACTCTGCCCGCTTTGTGCTGTTCGTGACAGATGGTGTCCATTATACATCATCCCTTCTTGAGGTCAGTGTGTCAGACCCCTACATCCAGGTAGCCAATAACACGGGGCTGATTGTACAAAGAGGAGAGGACAGCAGCCTCACAGCATCCAACCTCAGTGTCACCACAAACCAAGATGTCCGAACAGACCACGAGATCGAATTCCACGTGCTACAGCCCCCAAAGCATGGTGGAGTGCTAGTCAACCAGTCAGTGTCCCGCTCATTTTCCCAGCATGACTTGAAGCGGGGACATGTGATTTATAGGCATGATGGCAGCGGCAACTCTGATGTGTTCAACCTGACAGTGAAAGTTAAGGAGATACATATAGATGTGGGCGTCTATGTACAAGTGTACTCAGAAAGACACCAACATCGCGCCCAAGTTTCGCTCATCAAGACCCTTATAGTTGAAGAAGGAAAACCAGTAAAACTGAATAGAGGAAGACTCCAGGTAGGTAACTGTCCTACCACTGAGCATTCTTATTCTCCCAGAGTAATCTGCTTCTAAGAGCTATTTTTGTGTTGATTTCTCCCTGGTATTCAGAATGACTTTTTTTTTCCAAATGTAAATGCCATTGAAAGGAAAAGCTGGAAGGTTTCATGATTCTGATACTACTGATAGTGCTATAGTTGGAGTATAAGTGACCAAGCCTTATGTTAAGGCCAAGTGCACACCAGCACACAATATGTATGTTTGTTTAGTGTAGGATGAACTGGAAATTAGGAAGTGATGTACATATTATTGTAAATTAAGAGAGCTTTACTTTTTTTTTCATTTTTATTTCATTACAAATATTTCATTTAGTCAGGATTACATTTGTGATGTGATGAAGTAGGGTATATAAATTTAGAGCAGCTTAAACATGAAAAGGATTCCTAAAACAGTAGAGGATGCTATCTTACACAGTTAATTTCCTTAGTTATGAATTAGCCTCATTTTGTTTCCTGAAATGGATGGATAAAACTGGCACAGACAATGGGAATGCCAAGGGTGAGACCTTACATCAGAAACTACCTGGTTTCCTGGGGCTCCTACTTAAAAACTTCCAGCAAGCAAAGCCCTGCTGATGAGAGTTAGGAGAGAGTGTTTGTTTTAGGGTAATCCTGTACAGGGTTTGTAAACTGTGATTTATGACAGCTGGCCACAAATACAGGCTGTTGTGAATCTACCCTCGGGACAGTAAAGGAGTTTACTTGTTTGCTAAATGCAGCCAATAACATCAAGAGGAAGTGAACTCAAATCAGAAGCATTTACTGAATGAGTTAGCTTAAGGAAATTCGGGCCTCCCCAGCATTTCTCAGTCCTTTTTTAGGCTCTTGGAGAGTTTATGTTTTACCACAAGGGGGCGTGTGTAGTTCAGTGACTCTAAATCAGTTACAAATGACAGCTTTGAGATGGGTTTTGCTGAATCAATAAATTAAATATATATCAAAAATGCTGAGCTAACTAAAAGGGGAGAGAAGAAATTCCTCTAAAGTCTTTCAATTTAAGTGATTCAACTTCTGCTTCTTCAACCATCTTTTATTCCTTGTCCTTACACCATTTTATTTCTTTTAAGTCAGCTGGCTGAGTCCTGGGTGTCTTGCTGCTGTGAATGACGCCTTGTTAATGCACTAGTAGTGAGTCAAGTGTTGTAGACCATAACTTTTCTTTGCAACCACAGCTAAATGCAAATATTGACATGGTCACCAGAACAGACCCAGGCTTAAACTCTGTATCAACCCTGGTAGTAATTTAAGACATTTTTTGGCATTAACAGAGAACCATTTGGTTCATCAAGGATCTTGACTCTTGTGAGTACTGACCTGTTTTCCTTTCTGTGTCTGTGTATCGCATATATGAACTTCAGACTGTCCACGAAGATAATATTACTTCCGAGACAACGTTCATTGTCAGTGTTCCACCGATGCATGGATACCTCCAGAAATCTTTACCAGAAGAAGGCAGCTTCGGTGCCGATGCAAAGTCCTCTCTGATTTTTACACAACAGGAAATTGATGATGGGGCTATTCTTTATGTGCAGACAGCTCCTGACCAACAACACGACCGTTTTTTGCTCGATGTGGTGAATGATTTACAAGCTGTGAATGGAATTGAAATCTTAGTGGATATCGTCCCTAAGCGGATTCCTCTGGAGGTACAAAATTTCACAGTCCGAGAAGGAGGTTCCAAAGCACTTCTGGAAGACCATCTCAAAATCCCAAACAAATATTTTGAGGGAGTTGATTGTGAATTTGTTCTACTCAAACCACCAAAACATGGTTATGTTGAAAATTCTGATTTTCCAAGAGTACAGCTAATGAAGTTTACCAGGAAACAGGTAATAATTCTCAGTTAATACATTTGGGCATGTGGGATAAGAGAAAAAAATGCTATTCATTATTTAGATTAATGGACTCTCAGGAGTGAGGAGACTTGAAAGAATATCTAGTTTAACCTCCTAGCAGATGCTAGAAGCCCCTTCCATGGTAACCCCATAAAAAGGTTATCTAGCCATTGCTTCAGTGTATTCAGTGGTGGAAAACTCATTACTTCATGCAATGGGCACTTCCGGTTTAAAAATATTTCAATTGTTAGAAAGTTCTTTCAAACTCATTTAGTCCTGAAGTCTGCTGCTTAGACACTTCTCTAAGTCCTGACTCTGATAGCTCACAGCACAAGTCATACCTCCTTTCCTGAAATCTCTTAAATATTTGAAAGAAAAAGTTATCAAGTTCCCTTGGACTTTATCTTCTTTAGGTGAAACATCTTTAGGTTCTCCCACTTTGATTACTAAGTCAACACGTTTCTAGCTTGTGCCACCCTGGCTGCCCATTGCTGGAGGAGGTCCACACTGTCAGGCCCGCTCGAAGTGTTACACCTGGATAGTTAACGCAGACGCACTTTAGTCGTAAGTGGGTCTACTCATCTACTCATTCCATTATTCAGTTAACAGATGCTGACAGAGTGCGTACTCTGTGCCATGCCCTATGTAAGCGCAGTGAACAATGGCTGAATGGCCCAGTCCCCACAGTCAAGCAGCAGGATGCAACTTCCAGCCTGGCGTTCAGTGTAAAATAACTGCTCAACTCAGGGCTGCTGTCCTGTTTCTTTGCTTTGGGCTAGGTTGGTATTAGTGTGACACTTGGCTTTCTTATCATGAATAAAAGAATGATGTCCATTACTTTCTCAAGGTTGAAAGTAGCTTGCCACCATTTCCTGTGTAAGCTCCTGGGAATGTGCGTTCCTCAGGTTGGAAGCCATGAACACCGACCTGGCATCTCCAGGTACCTTTGTCCGGTTAGCTGTAAACCCATGTGGGCTGCTTTATTTTGCTTCTAAGGATTTCATCTTATCAACGGACTTGAACAGATTTGCTAAACCCTTCTGTTCAAGTTGCTGTGCAAGGAGCATAGTAAGGAGCCATACTCCTTGCCCGCAGGAGATGCTGGGGGATGGGGGCAATAGGCACACAAGCTTTGCTCTAACTCCAAGGGGCCGTCTGAGGCCTCGCACGGCCTTCTCACAGTGGCGCTAAGGAAGTGCATCTGACTCTAATTGAAGAGAATAGGGAAGACTTCACAGAGGGAATAACGCTTAAGCAAGACTTGAGGAAAGAAGGAAAGAGCAGGGAGGTAACAGAGGAGAAACAGGGAGCAACAACAAAAGAGCAACATGAGCAAAGGCAACAGCATGGCAAAGGATATGGAGGCATTAAAGTGAGTGGGTTGTGGAGGCCGGGAAATAGCCCACAAGACTTGCAGGTGGGCTCAGGAGCAGCAGAGAGAACTGAGGCCAGACTGGGGAAAGTCTTGAATTACACGTCAGGAGGGTTAGACTGAACCAGGAGGCATTAGGGAGCCGTGGGAAGAAGCAGAGAATCCTGAAGGCTGGAAATAACCTTGGAAATCAGTGCTTCTCTGATGGGGATCCGGGGACGGTGATCCTTTAGTGAATTCCTGTGGGTATCTCTTCATCATGTCTTCCTTCACAAAGGCGGGACAAACCATCCAAAATGACCACTCGCTCTGGTGCAAGTTGAATTTACTACCGTTTACCTCAGGGATGCTAAGTGAGAGACCAAGCACTAAATTTGAGTCCTGTCTTGGCCAGTTCATTAGGGATTGTGCTTTGTGAGAAGTGTGTGTTTAGAATAGTTGGTTGAAATCTCTATGTTAAGTATGTGTGTTCCCTCTAGGATCTATGGTATTGTGTAGCCTTGTTCACAGTCAAGGTCCAGGCTCTTCCAGATGACCCCTTCATGCTTTCTCTTCCTGTATGACTCTAAGGTCGCCAGGCTTTGCAACATCATGGTTCTCATGTAAAGCACCACCAACCCTTAACAGTTGGTGGCTATAGTGTTTAGTGGCTTGGAAGAGCACGTGGCCATGTTAGCTCTTCATTCATTCAGCAGATCGTTTCTGAGTGTCTGTTATGTGTCAGGCACGCCAGTTTTAGGTAGTGGGGATACAGGGTGAACAAACCCAGCATCACTCCATGCTGTAATGCCCTGGTAGGAGAAAGAAGGAGGCAGAGAGAGACAATAGAAAAATTAATTAAGTGGAATGGAAGGCATCTTGAGTGAAGATTAGTGTTATGGAGAAAAAGAAAGCAGGAAACGGAGCTGGGAAATGCTAGAGCCTTCAGTGTTGTGTATGTTTGGTTTCAGATCAAGTGGTCAGGGGAGGTCCCGTTGACAAGGCAGCATCTGAGCAGACGCCTGGAGGAGGGGATGGGTGGTTGAGCCAGGTGGACTCAGAGGGAGGGTATTTAGGCAGAGGGAAGAACGAGTGAACAGCTGGGTGGGGAGCAGCCAGGGGTTTAGTGGGGCTGGACCACAGGTGGGGGAGGGGAGACAGCTGAGAATGAGGTTAGGGAGGTCCAGCATGGGAGGGCCTTCTACTTCACTTTAACCCCGGGGCGGGGGGTGGGGGGGATGGGGAGCAAGGAGAGAGGGAGAAAGTGAGCAGAGGCACCACACTGCCCTGAACATGACTGGTGAGAGGGAACCAAACACTATTCAGTCTTCCAAGATTTTCTACAAGTTTATGATATCTTTTAATTTCAGGTCAGCATATATTTTTCTAGTGTTGGAAGTTGAGAAATAAGCGACCCCCGACCAAATCTTCTCTTTACTTTTACATTAATACATATTAAATGGCATATAACTTGGGGGCGTGCCACTCCTTTGAAGAAATGCTCTATTTCTCCAGGAAAGATACTGAGGAGGCAATCTGTCTTAAATCCTAGGTTCCTAAAGCGTTTTAAGTCCAAATTCTCTCACATTCTGATCAATGCCATCTTATGTGTTTGTTTTCAAGTAGCTTAAAACAGCGTGTTTCAGAACTTGTGGTCAGGCCTGCGGTCTGGAACTCCTCTGCCCACAGAACTCCAAAGAAATTCTCATAGCACCTGTAGACAAATGACCAAAACTTTCCCTTGAGACTCTTCCTGAACTTTTCAACTCTTGTCAGAAGCACCTCCGAGAGATCAAAAGTATTTGCTCAAAGGAAGTGCACCATAGGAACGGGCAAAGTTGAACTGTTAAAATTTCTGGCAGTATTTTATCAAAACAAACACAACCCCAGAGACTTATTCAGAAGTTCAGCTACTCCTGTTGGGCTTTGGAAGTTCTCTGCCATTTTGTGTTTGAGTCACAGACTCACTGAAGCCAACTTTCCTTCTAGCTTTGAAATTTTCTTCATCTCTAATTATGATCCTGTGTTCTTCAGTATTTTCCATCGGAGCCTTGAAGACATGAGAGGCATTCTGATCAAATTTGTGGTTATTACAAATCCAAGAGGAGTAATTAATTCATTTGATAACCATTTCAGAATGAAAATTAGAAAATGAAATCTAACAGGGATAAAAGTGAATGTTTTCATTTGTGTTATTACAGTAAGGAAAATCTGCCTTGATAGAAATTTGATTTTGATATATTTCCCTATATTCTGTTCACAGAAGATAGCTAGTTATATAGCTAGCTCGATAGCTAGTTATGGTCCACATCTGCTAAGACAGGCACCCAAAAAATGAGTGTGTTCTGAAGGAGGAACAGAACTAGGAGATTACATGTATAGTCTCTCATACAAAGAACAGTTAAAGGAATAAGGCATGCTTAGTTCAGAAAAGAGAAGTCTGGGGTAACTTAATAGTTGTTCTACTCCAGGTATCTCCAAACAACGAAATCTAACAAATGGGTAGAAGGGTAGGAGTTTTGGAGCCTAAACCTAGCATTCTGAATTGTCTAGCAAAGTAATCCACAACTCCAAATTAGTCACTGTAAGGAACCACATAGAGTCTGAATTTTAGTGGGTGCTGTTCCATGGAAAGGACAGCTGGATTGGATCACTTACCTAGAGCATATTTCTGTGTTAGAAATAGCCTTTGACTCTGGTCTCCTGATTAGCAGTCCAGTGCTCTCTTTCCTACACCGTCTGCTGCATTGTTCCATCTCTCTTTCACCTTTTTCCTAGGACCTGGCATCATGTCATGAAAACTAGCCCTCCCAACATAATTTACACTCAGAATCAGACCTCCTAGGATGAACCCATGCTCCTGTGTTGTAGAGAGACATAAAAATTGGGATTATAGTAATTGATTCATATTTTTATATTTTCGTATTTTTAAAAATCACATTTCAGTAAGTTGGCGATTTCTGTTGGTGGTGGTTATAGGTGGAAAATGAATTGATTTACTACATGCATGATGGTAGTGAGGAGCTTCTTGATGATTTCACCGTCTTGGCAAATAGCTCAGAACTTGGAAAACAGAGCTTGCCCCAAACTCTTTTTGTGACTGTGGAATCAGTAAATGATGAGGCTCCGGTAATAACAGCCAACAGAATCCTTCAGGTAGGTGCTCCGTGCTTTTTGATTTATCATAATAACATTGGGGCTACCCATTTGATTTTCTTTCGTATTGTTTCTAATGTTAAATAATATGACTCTGTATGTATGAATAACACATTCCTACTGGTTTTAAATAAATGGCAGTTCTTATGGGGACATTCTGTTGGGTAACCGTTGGGAGATGAGGAATCCCAATGAGTTACTGGCGTGTTGTCTCTCTTGAGTGGGTGTCATTTGCACTGTATTTCCCGAAGTACAGCCTTTTCTAGTTAGTTTGGGAAGGTGAGAATCACCTCCCTGTATTGGAAGTGTGACCTTGGGCAATTTATTTAGTCCTTCAGTGTGCTGTCATTGAGGTGGTGGGAAATAGAAGCAGAGTTGTGAGGAGTAAGAGAGAAAATGATGTAAAACTCTCCCACACTTCCTAACATGTGGTTGGGACTCAATAAATGGTAGCATTATTACTGAAAAACTCCAAGGCTTATAGCAGTATCAGGATTTTTAAAAAACCACTGTACAGTCATGTGAGGGTATTTTGCTGTTTCTGGGAACTTCCGTCACCCTTCACTTTTTCTGAGAATCCCCTGGGGGTGCTTCTTAGGCATTCACAGATAAACATGTTTTGGCAATCACATGATGTCCACCATTTGGCTCCTGTCCTGATCTGGGGCCCTGAAGCAATGTCATGGCTTCTATTGGCCACACAGAGGGCTTGATGCGTAGGGGTTCCTCTGGCTCTTATGGCACCATTTTCTCCCACACCAGCATACCGATGTCAATGCTGGTGAACCCATTTGTGTCAGTTTACACTCAAGTATCCCAAAGCTTTCACCCAGTAGATTGTCTTGGTCTTAAACCACTCCTTCTTACTGTCCCTTCTTCTAAAGACTTGGGCATGAATTTGTTCTGGCTTGGAGAAGAGTTGTAGCTATTATAATAGCAAATGCTCACAAAATAATTGCTAGCCATTATTACGTGCCAGGTATCACTCTAAGGGCTTATAGCTCACTGAGAGATGTGTTACCATTTCCTTCTTTGGACAGATGAGGAAATTGCCTAAGAGCTAAATGACAGGCGGAGGACAGAGTGGCAGCACACGAGCCCAGTGACTTGTCCAAGCCCCTTTTCAGGCTCTCTCCAGCAATGACTGACACATAATAAACAAGAAATACTTGCTGATTGGATGTGTAAATGAAAGTATAAACTCTCAGTTTCCCACCAATACTGGCCCATGTTTCAGAAACCAGGCTTTTGCCTTGGCTCTTTCTTTCTTTAGGAGAGCTGCATTTCTGGAAGAATCCTTGACCCTTCACACATTTCAGCCTCTAGGGGACACATTCATCGGGTATGCCCAGACACAGGAATCTGAAGGTGTTCACTTTGAAATTGGTTAAAAACAAATCTTTCCACACACAAAGTTTTTGACAACTTCAGCCTTGTTTACACCACTCATGAGGGTCACTAGCTAATAATAGATTCTTTAGAAGTCCAGAGGAAATTGGGTAGTCAGATGGTGGATAGGAATAGAGCTTACCAGGGGCTAACTTCCCTAGAAAATGTTATGTTGTTAAACATGGAAAGAGGCTGGGGTTTTTAAAAATCTGTTTTTATTTGCTCAATATAATTGGATTTAGGAATGGAATTTTTAGTGCTTTATGTTATTTTATGGCTCGGCTCATTTTTTGGCCTCTATGTGTTGAGTGAAAAACTAAGGGCAATGATACCTTCAGAACGTGTCACTTTATCCTGCGTTTACTCCACAGTCCTGGGAATTGGACGTTCTAGCTGGTCCCATTTGTAGGCCTTCCTCTGTTCTCACAGATTCTTGGGGTGTTTCCATCTCCTGAACTCATGCTTAGCAAAGCGATCTAAGCGCTGCATTGTTGGCTCGAGGGAGGGATCGTAGGTGTCCAGGATTATTAAGCACAGTTATAAAAGTTTATATTTTTATATTATTTTATATTATAGTTATAAAAGTTATATTATTATAGTTATTTTATATTATAGTTATAAAAGTTTACATTTATTATGTGCTTACGGAGTACAGTACTGGACATCTTCCGGAAGTGGTGTCATTTTCACAATCCTACAGAGCACCTGCTGTTACTGATGTCCTCTTCCTCATGGGAGGACTGAGGACCAGCGCGGCGCTAGGGGAAGGAGTGGAAAGTCTGGCTGTCTCACGACCATGCTCTGCCACTTTGCCTGCTACCTGTGATTGCCTCGAGCTCTCTCAGTGCATCCACGTGGTCAAGGGCTGTCTTCATTAGGAAGAAAAAAGCCCCAAAGCTGCAGGGCTTCTTGCTCCCGCTCACGTGGAATTCAGGGAGTAGGTCCACAGCAGTTGTACCGAACACCTACGTGTTCACCCAGGAACCTCAGCCGAGGATTTGGGTACTTTGCCCTGTGGTGCAAAACTGCAGGATGAGAAAGATCCAGGGGACAGACCTAAAATGTAGACCGATAATGGGAGAAAAGCAGGAGCCCGCTGCAGGTGAGGGAGACCAAGGAATAAAGCAGTGAATTCTTGGGCTTCCTCCTGGAAAGGAACTGAAGCCCTGTTGTGGGTTTGGCTTTCCGTTCTGAGGTACCGTTCGTTTTAAGAGTTGCCGTTCATTATAAGAGGCACCATCAACTTAATAATAGCTTTATTATATTGAAATATTCCTGTCAATTTAAGATCTTCAGAACATTAAATTGTGAGAGGAAGAATGTGTATATGCTAGCCTTTGTCTCCGTCTTCACTTTAAATTAAGGAAATACAGTCTCTGCCAAGAACCTTGAGCTTGCTCAGGCAGTTTGCTCCCACCCCTGCCCCCATCCTTGATTCCAGAGCGTTTCTCTCAAGAAAAAGGGAAGAGTCGCTGGAGGCAAGGGCCATTTCCTTTATTCTTATCTTCTTCCCTGGAAAACCTAGATCTGGTCCAGGAAGAGTACAACTTCCCAGTTTCAATGGATGTGGTCATTTGACTCTGGCTCTCTCTGAGTTATTCACTTATTTATCTGGTAAGAATCGCATTCTCTGCCTTAAAAGTTCTGGGTTAAAGTTCAAAAACAGAGTTCAAGGTTTATAAATTGCTCAACTTCAGCAAAATTTCTCTGAGCCTCCTCTTCCTTGACAGCAAAACCATGACTGAGTTGTGGATTAGTGCATATGTATGTAAAAATACATATATCTGGATTTATTACGAGGAACTGGCTTACATGATTATGGAGCTGGGCACGTTCCAAGATCTGTAGGCTTTGTCAGCAGGCTAGAGACCCAGGAGAGCCAAGGGCTGGGTTCCCATATGAAGGTCAACAAGAAGAGCTGATGTCCCAGGCAGTCAGACAGAAAAGAATTCTCTTTACTCACAGAAGGATCAGTTTTTGCGTTTTGTTATTCTACTTAAGTCTTCAACTGATTGTATGAGCCTCACTCACGTAAGGGAGAGTGATTCTGCTTTACTCCATCAACTGATTTAAATGTTAATCTCAGGGGCACTGGTGGCTCAGTGGGTTAAAGCCTCTGCCTTCATCTCAGGTCATGATCCCAGGACCCTGGGATCAAGCCCCGCATCGGGCTCTCTGCTCAGCCAGGAGCCTGCTTCCTCCTTCTCTCTGCCTGCTTCTCTGCCTACTGTGATCTCTGTCTGTCTGATAAATAAATAAAATCTTTAAAAAAAATAAAAAATAGATAAGTAAATAAAATATTTTAAATGTTAATCTCATCCAAAAACATTCTCCTGGAAATACCCAGAATAATGTTTAACCAAATATCTGGGTACCCTGCAGCTTAGTCAACTTGACACAAAATTAACCACCATAGTTGTGGGGTTTTATGCTGTCTTTGACTTTTCAAACAGAACATTCTCAAGACCTTCAGATTATCCTATATGACTACCCACACTCCTTACTTGTCATCAGAGCTTGGAGCAAGGGGCAAGAAGGGTTCTCTGTAGTCTACCTGGGAAAAGGAAGTAGGAGCCTAGTGGGCAGACCAGCTGATAGCATCTCAGACTCTGGATAGGAGTTTAAAGGCAGAAATCTGAACATTAACCATTCTGTCCCAGCATAACCTAACACTTGCTTCTCCTGACCTACTTTAAACATTTCTTTTAGCCACAGAACCTGTGGCTGGCTGGTCTCCAAAGTCATTCAGTGGTACAGAAAATCATTTCCGTCATGACAAACTGGAGTTAGGCATTGGGATTAGACCGACTCTGGTGAATCCTTTGCATTTTACTCTGAAATATATTCTACTGAGTACTTTTGTATTCAAGCATCACCAGAAATTTTGGTGCATACCTGATCAAATGTATTTGTGTCCACAAGGGGGCTTCATTTTCCTGTTTTTCAACTTTGGCTTTCAATACTGTACATTTTGTTTTGTTGTTGTCTTTTATACCAAAAATAGAATCATTTGTTTGTTTCTGACAAGCACTTGTCATCACTAAAAAGAGCGTTGAGAGCCAGGGACCGTGGACGAATTAAGGCAGCAAAGCCCGAGATTTTGACGGAAGGCTTAGAAGGGTCAGACAGTGGGATAGTAATTTTATAAACATTTCACATTCCTCATCTGAAACTCAAAACAAAGTTCTGTTTTTTTTAAACATTAGAATCATAATTAGGATTTTCCTGGATTATAATTAGGTTTCTCAATCCCATTGACCTTCCGTTTATAAGTTAAAGTTGAATTTTTAAAAATGTGTTCCAATTAAGGTGCTAATTTTTTTTCAGGTATGTATTCCTTAAACTGTTATGTCTCTTGGACTTTGGATCACTTGGAATTCCACATTCAAGTTTCAATCTTTGTTTTTCTTCTCCCCATCTACCTGAAATGGCTATGGCCAAGGACTTTGCTCTCAGTCAAGCCTCACCCAAAGAGTGGGGCTGTTACTTGAACTAAATCTGGTTGGAGTGGAAATAAAGACCTCAAGTTACTAGTTCTTGTTTTGAGTGGCAGGTTTTCCAGTTGTTTTGAAAGATAGTATATTCCAGAAGCAAGAAGGGGCAAAAGCAGAGTTGCATAGAGGAGTAGCTGCCGTGGAAAACATGCTTTATTCAGCTTTTGTGTGCACAGTGTTGGAAAAAATGAGCATCTCAGAGTCACGAGACAAGCATAGCAGTATGTTTCCGAATCAGCGTGAGTTCTTAAAGAAAGGAAAAAACCATACTCGGATGGATTTTAAAATATGAAAAGTGGAAAAGTAGAATTAGTGACCGTGGAATTTTGTTCAATAGTCCGATTATATATTTTATAAACACTGTAGACTTTCCATGGATTAACTGAAGACCAAAACCTTATGATTTGAACATTAGGTTGATGAGCATTTCTGGTAGCTGTTAAAGAATTGATGCCCTTAGAGTTTAGGGCTGAAAAATCCTCAGTGGCCATAGTCCAAAAGCCAAGATACAGGAACATCCATCGACAAAACCATCATGAAACAGATGAACTATCCCACCCCAAATTATGGAGAGGATTAAACAAAACCTACCGTGCATGTTCTAGAATGTTCCAATAATCATAATCATGACACCCCAAATGACTTTTAAGTAATGATTAAAAAAAATTAGATTAATCCTCAGAACTGAATCTGATGAAGAGGAGGGGATATCATAGAGCTAATATTTATTGAATTCTTACTATCTGCCAGGTGAAGCTTGTTCTAAGTACTTTAATATCTTAAATCACTCATTATATATAATAATTCTATCATTCCTAGTTTACTAATGAAGCAATTAAGGCACAGGGAAATTAAGACATGTGCGCAAGGTTACATAGCTAACGTGGCATGTTGTGCCACACATGAAAAGTTAGGAATCTTATATAATTTCTGATATTCCTTTCTTTAAATTCTGTTTAAATAGTTATTAGGAATAAGTGAGCAAGAATTAAGATATTTCATAAACTCCCTATACTACTAAAGAAAACAGTCTTTTAGATCAGAGAGGTAACTATTAAATCACTCAGGATTAAATTTTTAAATAGGTTGGTATCAAGCATAGAAGATGATAAGGTTCTAGTCAGAGAGCACAGAATGACATAAGCTTGAAAATATGCATGGTGTTTCTATAGGGAAGACATTTATAAATACAGATAGAAATGTGAAAATTTAGTGAGTGATAATGCCACCCATTTTTAGTGTTCGTGAAATGCCATGTGACTGCATGATTATAGAAACTCGAAAGAGCCTCCTTCTTTCAAATGGGATTTAGTGTCTAAGTACCTGTTTTCAGCTCAACATGTTCACAACTGAGCTCCTGATCTTACTTCAAGAACCCACCCCCTCCGCAGCTCTCCTCATTTCAACTGGTGGTAACCCCGTCTTTCTAGGTGTTGAGGTCCCCGCCATGAAGCCATTCTGCCCCCTTGCCTTCTTCCACGCCTCACCACATCTGATTCATCAGACCCCCCTGTTGGCTTCCCCTTCAACACACACCCAGAATTCGACCACGCCTTACCACCTCAACAACTTTGGGTCACTCTCTTCTCTCATCTCTCTCCAGGATTACTATAGTCACCTCCTAATCAGTGTCCCTGCTTCTTCTCCTGCCTTTCCATGATCTGTTCTTGACACAGAAGCCACAGGGTTCTGTTAAGACCAAGTTACTCCTCCCCAAAAGCCCCATGACGATGCCCCATTGCACTCAAGTAAAAGCCAAAGTTCTTACAGTGACCGTCAAGATCCTGCCGGATTTGCCCTTCTGTTACACTTTTGATGCATCTTCTTGCCTCCTCCTCTCACTTACTCTGTTCCTGCCATACTGACCTTCTTGCTGCCCTCAGGTGGATGAGGCCCGCTCCCACCTTAGGGCTTCTCCCTCTCCCTGCATGTTCTTCCCCAGATATACACATGGCTCCTCTTTTACCTCCTTCCAGGTTTTCTCAAATGAGCCTCTGATTTAACATTCGCCCACTCCTGAGCCCCTTGCTTGGCTTTATTTTAAATTTTTTCATGGTGCCCATGAACCTCTAACAGACTATAGTTCGTTCCTTTATTATGCCTCTTGTTTCTTCCCTGTAGTCCTTCATCCCTTTCTGTTGGAATGTAGGCTCCGTGAGGGTAGGACTCTGTTTTGTTCACTGATGGGTTGCAGGCATCCAGAACAGGCACCAGAACATAATAGATGCTCAATAAATGATGAATTGTGGAACTAGGATGTTTAGGCAAGTGAAATAGATTTTAAATGTAATTGGAAAACAGAGATTATTACTCAGAAATAGTTGTAGATGAGCTATCCACACAGGAGGCATTGCAATATTTAAGAGCTGATGAAATTATCCACTTCTTAAAATCCACCTTATGAGGTAGGGTCTACAATGATCTGAGACTCCATGGAGAATCTTAGCCTATGCTTCTATACTTAGCATATGCCAGGCATGCAAAAGGTGTTTAGTTACTACCAGCTTTTCTTGTTATTTTACTTTATATAAATAAATATTCACTTTAAATAATTAATTTTGAAGAAATAATTATGAATACTGTTTTTTATTGGGACCTTATAAACCTCAAAAGTTAAACAAACACTACAGCATGCCCCAAATTTCGTCTGGTATTTAATTCTGTGTCTGTTTTGAATTTACAATCTTCATGCTTTAGGGGCGCCTGGGTGGCTCAGTCGGTTGAGCCTCTACCTTTGGCTCAGGTCATGATCCCAGGGTCCTGGGATAGAGCCCTGCTTGAGCGGGGGAAGGGGGGGGGTCCCTGCTCAGCAGGGAGTCTGCTTCTCCCCCTGCTCATGCTCTCTCCTTCTCTCAAATAAATAGATAAGATCTTAAAAAAAAAAAAAAAAAAAGGACCTTCATGCTTTAAAAGCTCTAACGAATTGCTTTAGTTTCTAAATCTTTGTGCAAGAGGCCAGAGTAGCATAGTATCCGGTTTACTTATGTGATATGATCGGAAGTGGTCTTTGCAAGATCTATGCTTCTCTTCTTTTTAAGGTATGGGCAAATTCTGTAACTGAGATTACCAGGAGTGTCCTCTGTGCGGAAGACGAGGACTCCTCCCCGCAGGACCTCACCTATTGGGTTACTCCACCCAGCAACGGGCATTTGGCTCTCCAGTCCTTTCCCGACCGAAGCATCCAGAACTTCACCCAGGCTCAGATCAACAAGGGCCAGCTAGTGTTTGTACACACAGGTATGTCATAGAGAAAAGTAATGCAAAACTAAAATGTGTTTCAACCAGAGGTTAACATGATAGTCAAACCTAGTAGTTGCGACTGAAAACCACAAGTCATCTAAAGACTTCCTGGGGTCTGTAATTTCTTTTTAAGTGGCACGTTGTAGTAAGGCTAATGATAGCAAACATCAGAGAGTACCTATAACTCACACTTGGCTTACTCACATGGTCGTGTAAGGTCTAGGCTCAAATAGAACATTCCCAAGAGCCTTTTCCTGACCACCCATTAAAATAGCATCTCTTCTCTGTCCCTCTCCATCCCTTCCTGACTTCCTGCCACTGTAACTTAGACTGCTTTGTTTGTTTGTTTGCTGTCTGTCTTCTATACCAGAGGGTACAAGAGCAGGATCTTTGTTTTCTTTGCTCTAAGGTTCTCAGCACCTCAAAAAGTGAGGAGAACAAGCAGGTGCTCAATAAAAATGTGTTGAAAGAAGTGAAATAATATTGAATATCTTTTATGAGCCAGGTCGTGTTCCAGACGCGAGGGAGACTTTAGTGTTCTTAAACATAGTTGTTAACAAAACATAGTTGTTAAATAAATAAACACATGAATAAACTAATGAATGAAGATAGCTGTAATCCTAAGAGACCCGGACATTAAAAGGCTTTTTTTCTTCCGTCTGTTAATCAGTAATTTTGTAAATCTGAGGAAGGGGTGATCCAGTTTGGCTTTGTTTCCAGGCTGCCCCTGTCACCGGATGGAGGGGGGAAGGAGCCCACTCCCCCAGCTGCCGAGGGAATGGGGGCGGGGGCCGTGAGCCAGGGAGCATGATGGGAAAGTTACCAGTCAGAGCTGGCTCAGCCATTTTTATGAACTTCTTGGAAAAATGTTCTCAAGAAAATAAAGACTAAAAAATCTTCTAAATTCAGATGTAGTGATTTCCTGATTATCTTTGCAGCTCGTACAAAGAATCCCCAAATAATCTGAAGATAATTTACTATGTGAATGCTCTCAACTAGTAGTTCTAAGCCTGTAGCCCGGGAACCCGTGGGGTTAATTTTATTGTGATGAGATACTAAATCTCCCCACATAGGAACCAAAGTCTTGTCTCTAAACTGGGTGATCTTTTCCATGTAGGTATGTTCTCATTTTTTAAATGTATACCAATGAGCTGACTAATAAAATACGATTCATTTAAAAAGATACTGAAGTAATAGGAAATTTCCTCCAATTTTGTGTGGTTTTGATTATTAGATACCAACAATCCAAGTCTTTTTAGATGAGGGCCTAGTAAGGCTATTTATTTATTTTTTTTTTAAGAATTATCAAAATGGAGAGAATGGCTCTGGAGACTCCCCCAAGGGAAGTTCCAGATTTCTACAGCAATGCAGTTTGCAAGGAAAAGGAATCCTTGAGTCTCTGGCTATCCCTGGTGCTACAGGTGGCTCAGTCACGAGACCCATTTCATTTACTCTGCACAAGTCCTCTGATCCATGTGGAGTAGTGACCCCATTTTAAAGATGAAGAAACTGAGGCTCAGAACGAAGTAAGCTGCACTGATCCTGAAGCTGTGCTTTCTCCGCCAGCCGCCCCCACTGAAGGACAGGGCAGGTTAAAGAAGCGCACTTGCTATTTGTAGGACTAAAATGAAAATTAGCTCTCTGGATTTATTTATTTGTCCACTACCAGATCCATGTTCACTTTTGGCTGGTAGAGGAAATAATTTCTCCTAAAAAAAAAAAAAAAAAAAAAGGCAGGAAGGCGAGTTAAAGGTAACTCTCTTTGAGAATCAATCCATTACATTCTCTAACTGACTACCGAGGCCGTAATGGCCCGCAAAGTGGCTGGAGCCCCGAGCAGACCAGGCTGTTGCTGAGACCAGTTGGTTCTCCTGCTCCATCTGTCCATCATCAGCCCCAAACAAAGGCTTTGGTTTCGTTAGTCTCTCTTAGCATTTATATTTGCCAAGTGCTCTACCACTCATCTAACTCATTTTTCAGATAACAACCTAAGAAGGTTGATAAAACCAAGATGTGGGAGGCTGTGTCCTTTAAGGCTGCCCTTTGCAAAGTACTGTCGGAAAGATCTGGGGTTACGCAACAGAAAATCTACAGGTCTCCCCTCCTTTCGTGTTTCCCTCCTTTGCTCTCTAAGGTCATAGTCAGTGTGATAAGTTAGGGCTTTCCCAGGATGCTATTCTAGTACGTATTTTGATAGGGTCCCTTTTGATTCCGTTTCCACATTGTTTCTGGATTCGTGAAATGTGGAAAGTGCCGAGGGGCAGAAAGCATTCTCTTCCTCATCTCATATTTCATTAAATGCAACTTCAGAGTGCTACTTCTAGTAAAAGCAAGCAAACCAACAAAATTTGATCGTGGGTCCCCTGTTCGAAATTAGGCTGACTCCCAATTTTCTCTCTCTCTCTTTTTAAAAACGATGACTCTTGAGTGTATTGGGAAATTTTTTAAAAGTCTGTAGCATTTGTTTGTGAAGACTCAGAAACTCAAGAGGCTGTCAAGCCATCGACCAGCCCTTTATTAAATTGCGTTATCAAGGCAGTACTTGTACATAATTGCAGAGTCTGACCCTGCCTTCTTTGTTCCTTGCCACATGTCCCTGAGGGCAACAAAGAGGACATTTCTACCCATTACATGATGCAAAGACCTGGGGGCCTCCAGATTTACTGCTGGCTGAACATTTTCAAAGGGGGATGGGAATGCGAACATCAGGCTGTCTACATTGGGAGCTCGCCTGGTGCTTTGTGAGTCAGACTGGTAAAGCTCTCCTGGGAATGGGATCGATAGGGGGCCTGTCTCAATTTCTCACACATGCATACGTTCATTTATAACTTTATTGATACCACTAACCCTTTGACAGAAGTGTGGGGGTACAGTTCTCTTCCTGCTGGAGTTTAACAAGAGCCGGCCTGGATCTTTCCCCGCTCTTTACCACCTTAGCAGAAAAGAGCTAGTTCGAGATCAGTGAATAATTAGAAATTATTTGGAGGGAGGGGCTAAGTGTTATTTTCTTCCCCCTAGTTTTGATTTTTGGCATATCAGAATTTTAGAAATTGCTTGTGTGTGTGTGTACACATGAACATGACATGCATGTATTCCAAAATAATAAAATGCAGGTGGTGAATATGTTTAAAAAGATTTTTTTTTTTTTTAAATTTCTTGGAGGTCACACTTTCTTCTATTAAGTCATGGGGAAGGGGCAAGGGGGACGGGTAAGTATGGATTTTAGACCTTTATTAATGTTCTTCTAGCATCACATTTTGGCAGTATTTGATTTGGGGAGTTCAGTGACTCTATTAACACTTTCTCTAGTTGATAGGGGTTGCTTTGCGGGAGAGAGGGTGAAAGTGGATCGCTTTTGCCCAACACCCAGAGTGACCAGAATGTAATTCTTCTTTTGAAGGACCCATGTCAGGAGGCTTTAATTTTCAAGTTACCGATGGTTTGAACTTTGCACCTCGACAGATTTTTAGCATCACCGCTCGAACCCTGACCCTTAGCTTAGAAGTAAACCGAGGACTGAGCATCTTTCCAGGTAAGATTTTATTTTCTTAATTTTTACCTATTTATTGGAGAGAGAGAGTGAGCGTATGGGAGGACGGAAGCAGGAGGAGCAGCAGAAGGAGAGGGAGAAGCAGACTCCCCGCTGAGCAGGGAGCCCGACACAGGGCTGGATCCCAGGACTGTGAGATCATGCCTCTGAGCCAAAGGCAGACACTTAATCAACTGAGTCACCCAGGCGTCCCTCCAGGTAAGATCTTCACTTGAGAGCATCTGGGGTGAAGTGGTTTTCAGTTTATTTAGAAAGCGCTCCCTGCGTGGTTAAATAGTGTCATCATTTACCTTACAGTGATACCAAGAACAGTTACAAAGGTCCTGAAAGACTCCTCTCTTTGCAGGCACATGGCAAACGCAAGGCTGTCTCTCTCCACCCCCTGTCTCTTTCCCCTCCCTCATTAGGCAGAGAGGGTGTGCTGGCGCTGGCCAAGGGCCATGGGAAGGGAGACCTATGATCCACATTCCCCTACTCTCTCCTTAGGGTCCTTGATGAAGCAAGGAGAGCCAGGCTCTGTGGTGATCATCGAGATCTTGAATTTTCTTTTTCTAAATATAGAAACCATGTGCGCATCAGGGATTTCACTGAGTGCTGGCTTCAGGGGCCTGAAGCCTCTGGATTGCTGTTTGCCCAGAATCTCAGCTTAGTGAGATGGAAAAATCAAAGTGAGCCTCTGGCTGAATGCCCTTGCAGCAGGGATAGGGAAAGACTTAGCCCCTGGCAGGGGGAATGAAAAAAGAAAAAACTCTTAAACTTGTTATTTTTTTAAAAATGCAGTAAGATAGATTGAATAGAAAAACGATAAAATTTATACTACAGTAAAAAACAAAAACAAAAAACAAAAACCTGGGGTGCCTGGGTGGTTCAATGGGTTAAGCCTCTACCTCCAGCTCAGGTCATGATCCCAAGGTCCTGGGATAGAGCCCCAAATTGGGCTCTCTGCTCAGCAGGGAGTCTGCTTCCCCTCTCTCTCTGCCTGCCTCTCTGCCTGCTTGTGATCTCTCTCTCTCTCTGTCAAATAAATAAATAAATCTTAAAAAAAAAAAAGAAAAACCAAAAAACTCTTACACAGTCACTTGTGTACTTGATACGTGTTACCAGTCAAACAGAGATGGAGAAAGATGGTAATCACTTTATCCATTATGATTATTCCATGGTCGTTCTAACCCAGTTGTTCTCAACCAGGAAGCTTCCAAAAACAGCTGCATCCTGGCCCCAACTTACCCCAGTTTAACGGGGAGTCCCTGCTGTTGGGCCTGGCCATCATATTTTTTTGAGTTCCAGGTGGTTCGGAAGTATAGCCAGAATTGAGGTCCGCAGGGCTGGGCACGGACGGTACTAGTCTTTTACTCCTTACACGCACATGAGGTAGGTGATACATTTACAGGAAGCTGGTGGGATTTGTGGCTTAGAGAGATGATGTCATTCAGCTGTGCAACCGGTAAATGGCGCATAAGGCTCACATCCTTCTAAGGTAGACCTGGAGAAACATCACTGTAACTTCAGCAGAAACACAGTGTCTGAGGAGAAATGTTGCAATTTTTAGTTGCCTGAAGCGCTTGAGCTCATGAAAAGAAATCTTATTAAAATCCAATTAAAGATACGTTAACACAGATTTTTCTATTCCAAAATCTTTTTATATTCTATAATTTTTCTCTGGGAATAACTGTGATGTGTCTATCGATTTTTTTCCCAAGGCAACGAGGGTGCCATTTAGTGTTTAAAAATAAGCAAACTACTACACCCCAGTCTTCTGAAAAAGGCAGTAATCTACCAGAAAAAAGAAAAAAAGTGTTCTAAAATCAAAGTAAATCTGCAAAAGATGAAACACTTTTCATCTCTTCTGGCTCAAGTCTGGTTTCGTAACTGATGACGGTTGTGTCAGATTAAAGGAGAGTTATAGCCACTACAGTTTAGGAAGTTCTGTGTTTCTGGCACCTGTTTCACTGAACATTAGTTCAGCAAGAAAAATATATGAAAGGGGCCCAGATTCCCTTGTCACCTTTGTGGAATTATGCAAAACACATCATTTTCCTAGCCCTCTGTCTAATATTTGGACCCAGCCCCGAGTGAGCGGCAACTTTCTCCAAGCTTCCCCCAAGCTAGCACCTGTGGTCTGTTATTCTTGGTTTCTGAGTTACCCTCCCTTCCCTGGCTGTGACTTGTTTCCAGCCCCGGCTCGTGGCCAGTGGGAGGGAGGTTGGATTTTCATGGGCACCTCCATTAAGTGGCTGTTACGTTTGATAAAATCTCCACCAGAGTGGAGGTTGGAATGATGACTGCAGTCACAGATTTTTGAGTTGGAATGGACCTTATGGGTCAGTGGATCCAGTTGTCGTTGAGGCTTTTCCTAGCTTCATGTCCCAAGTGGTGCAGGCCCACTCGGTTCTGCCTCGGAAGTCCCTGGCGTGGCTGTGGCTCCGATGACCGCATCCCCTCCTCTCTCTAGGGACACAAGTGAGCCTTGCTCAGCTGGCTTCTACAGTGGCCGCCCAAGGATGTTGGTCCCTGCGGCTGTGTGAAGTTGTGGGGGGATGATGACAGATGCCGTACTCCCCCTCCTCCCTGAGGACTGCCCCCTCCCATCATGGCGGGTCCTGCAGGGAGCAGGCTCTGAGTGATTTCTGCCTCGATCATCCATTCGGCAGAGCTTTGACTGAGAGGAGTGGGGGTCTCTGTACTCCCCTCCCTCTGTGACTGCAGGTGTCAGCTGTCAGGTCCGGCTGCTCTTGTCGGACTCTAGTTGACCTATATGTTCTGAAATATCAGGGAAATCGTATTCCTTTTTATAGAACAATAGATTTTATAAAACCATAATAGCAGGAAATCTATTCCTGTTCTAGAATGGACATCCAGATGCTATTCATACCCTGTGCTTCTGCTGTGTTTTACATTTGCGCCTACCGCACTGGATTGTATGAGGGATTTCAAGGAAATAACGTATATAAGAGTAAGTTGCATCGCCTCTGTTTGAGAATGATGCAAAATTGATAGAAAACCCTGGGGCTCAGGCGGTTACAAAGCATATAACTAACAGGAATCATAAGCCCCAAGAGCAAGTGCCAACTCCAACCCCAAATCTGGTGCTGGAATCACGGCAGCTTCTCTCCTTTCCGGGCGTGCCTGTGTTCCAGGCCCGTCTCAATTTTTAGAATACTCGTTCTCAGGGAATGCAGTCATCATAGAGGCTTTTTATTTTGTCTCCTTGATCTTATTGATGGATGGTTATACACAACCAGGAAAATACGCATAGTGATTTAATCAACAGCAATGATGACGTAGACATTTTGTGTGTTTCACTCTCTTGGAGTAGGAAAATCTTGCAACCCGGCATCAGTCAACATTTGTTTTCACTCACACTGATCCCGTACCAGTTGGATTCTCTCCAGCCGCCCGGCAGACTTTGGCCAGACTGTTTTGACTTCCTTGTGGACTTAGTCTTAAAAAGTGGCCCTGACTTGAGACCTGTAAGGATTTTGTAGAGTGAGCCAAAATACTTATAAGAATACTTAACGGGTGAATATTTTGAGGTTAACATAGCTTCTGAGCCCTGCCATATTTGAAAGTCATTTTGTAACTCCGTTATTTTAAAGTAAGGAGGATTGCAGTTCTAAATGAACTCTGTGTGTGCACAGAGAGAAAATGGCTACTTAATGTGTATTTTCATTATTTTGCATATAGATGTGTGTACATAAACACACACACACATGAATGCACGGACATTCTATTTCTTCTTGCAAAATTTATTTCCCGGAAAGTTTTATAACCGGGTTTTCACCTTGAATGCTACCATGAAATGCATTTGTTTGTTTACCCTTAGTTGTGACATGTTAGAACATGTTGTGGCCTTGGGACCCAGTTTTTGTACAGATCCAAACGGTGCTTGGCTCTTTTACAAAGAGTGTTGAGGAGGGGTTGACCTTGAGAGTTTTGTCAAACTGGTCTAGAAAATAAGCTGACTGGTGAAGGGTATCCATAGCAGACTGTGTCCCTTCAATCCCCCTGGGGTTCGAGCACGCTACAGAGGGAATCACATCTCACTGATGGGCCATCTGTCCTTTGTGGGAATGGAGGGAGAGAAGAAAGCAGAAGGAAATCACAGTGTGTTGCTCAAGTTTAAAGCAGAGATTTGTAAAACCTTTTAGTTCGTTAATCTTGCAACACTGATTTGAATATTGCAAGACTTAGTGGGAGATAATTAAGAGCTCTAAGAAAAGATTGTCAAGCCTTAAGGGAAAAAAATGAAAGGCTTACTAATTGAGGAAATAGGAGACTTACCCTCTAGAGTACACTAACCATCCAAAACATATGCTAGGGGTCCAGTGAGTGGAATAGACTTGGTGAGCTGTACGTGTTCACAGGAGGGAAATTCCCCATAGACTGGAATAGTCAGGGAGCGCTGCTTGGCAAGGTAGTTCCTGAGCTGCCCATGCAGAGTGAGTAGCATTGCAATGAATGGCAACAAAGAGGGGAGCATACCAGAGGGCACAGGATGGCTGCAGAGGTGAAGACTAGGGAAGAGGCATGGTAGCATGTTCAGAAGGTGGAAAGGAGAATCTGTTGGGTTTGTTGAATGATTCATCCCATTTTCTAACTCAGTTATCATTCCAGCACTGATCTTAAAGTTGTACGGTGTAGACGATATAGTGTCAACTTTAAAAATACCCATTTTGAGGGGCATCTGGGTGGCTCAGTCAGTTAAGGACTGCCTTCGGTTCAGGTCATGATCCCAGGTCCTGGGATCAAGTCCCACATGGGGCTCCCTGCTCAGCGGCGAGCCTGCTTCTCCCTCTCCTTTCTGACTCATGCTCTCCCTCACTATCTCTGTTGCTATCTCTTCTCTCTCAAATAAATAAATAAAATCTTAAAAAAAAAATAAAAACAAAAATGCTCATTTTGGAGTCAGTGAGACCTACATTTGACCATTAGGCGAATCATTTAACCTCTCAGAGACTTGTTATCCCTTCTTAGTGAGGAAACAAATCTGTATTTCTTAGGATTATCAAGTATCCAAAAGGAATGGCAAGACTGTCCATGCTCCTTCCTAGTATATCTCTATTCCTTCTTACGGCTTGTCTCGTACGAGATACTTGATAATGTCTGTTGAAGAAATGAGCAAGGCCCTCTGGTTTGGTGACCATGATGGAGGTGGTTGCTTTTCATGAAACAAACACAAGAGGAGATAAGTATGTTTGAGAAATGTTGGATTTCAAAGAAGAATAAGGTAGATTTCTTTACCCCGAGACTTAGTCTTTAACATGCTGATTGGCTTCTCAAATCTCGAAGAGGTGCATATAGAGCGAGGACTTGACAAACACATATGGTTATGAGCCTTTTTATTACCACACTCCTTGTAGGATGGTTACTTTATGGAGTGTTCAGTTGGGTGGCACCTGAGAGAAATCCTTCCTAAATTAATTGCCTGGAGATTACTGATGAAACTATCAATGCTCGGATAAAATGAGGTGGGTTGGGGGGGAAATGAGGTTTGGCTTTTGAGGTTTGGCTTTCTGTGAACTGGGCTGAACCTTAGAAGTCTGTGAACTGGGCTGAATGCTAGAAGACGTTCATCCGGCCATTACAACATGGAGCCGGCTAGTCTTGCTGACTGAGCATGCCCAGATGACTGCTGACTAGGAGTGAAACCCTAGGAACCCTTGTGGGTTAGGTAGCTGGACATGGGAATGAGGGATTGATAAACCTGGCTGGAAAAAAGTGCTCTTGGCCTGGAACATCTCTGGTAGGTCCTCTCTCCCAAAAGGCTAAGACAAATTAAATGATATTGTTTTAAAGAAAGAGTCCCTCCCATCCCCCACCTGCTGAAGGTAGCTCCGGACGGGGAGGATTAGTGAAAATTAGAGTCTTTTATAGCAAGGAGATAATTAAGAAGGCACAGTGACTGGGAACAAGGTCTGAAAAAAGCTGAAGATAGAGAAGTTTGGGTGTCCAAAGACTGCACACATTAATACACGATCCACCAGATGGGATGAGGAAAGCCTCTGTTGGCAGGTAACAAAGAGTGAGCCTTAGTTTTGACTTTATGTAACACTGACTGAGGCTACAGAATGAATCCTCTTGGCCTCCCCAGGTGACCTCAGATCCTGGGCCCCCAGCCCCAGAAGCTGGAAGAGGGCAGTGTCTGCAAAAATTTCAGCAGCAAAGAAGTAAGAGAACTGTGGGAGGCAGTTGCAAGCATCACCTGAGTACTTGTGTGTAACAGCCAAAATTGTGCCGAGGCAGTCCTGACCCGGGGCGCAAGTATGTTCCTGAGGCTGACACAACCAGACATTCCTGCCTCACCCCCGGATCCTAGTGCCTATCCCAGGGGCTCAGACATTTTGCTCTGTTTCACATTGTTTTATTTTTCAGATTTACATTTTATTTGTATAACTAAAAAAATTTGAAGCTCTTCAAAGTATATAGGATGATGATTTGATATCCATTATGAAAGGATTATTACCCCATCAAGTTAAAACAGCTATCGACTTATATACTTCCCTTTTCTGTGTGTGTGAGAGACCATTTAAGTTCTACTATCTTAGCAAATTTCAACTATACAGTATAGTGCTATTCATTCGTTTTATATAATTCATTATTCATTTTATAACTGCAAGCTTGTACCTGTTATTAACCTCTTCTCATTCCCCCCATTCCCTGGCAACCACTTTTCCACTCTCTGTTTCTATGAGTTCAGCTGGGGTTTTTGGTTTTCTTTAAATTTTCTTTTTTTTTAAGTAAGTGATACCGTTCAGTATTTGTCTTTCTCTGTCTGACTTGTTTCACTTAGCATAACGCCCTCCAGAGACATCCATGTTGTTGCAAATGACAACAAATGAAAAAGAATTTCGTTCTTTTTTAAAGCTTAAATAATACATATTATATATGTGCTTACATATATAATTATTTTCTTCAAGATAATGGTTTTGCTTGCTTTGGATATATACCCAGAAGTGGGATTGCTGCACTGGATGGTAGTTCTGTTTTTAATATTTTGAGGACCCTCCATACTGTTTTCCATAGTGGCTGCAGCAATTTCCATTCCCACCAGCAGTGCACGAGGCTTCCCTTTTATCCACATCCCTCATCAGCATTTGTCATCTCTTGTCTTTTGGATCATGGTCATCTTCACAGGTGTGAGGTGATACCCCACTGAGGTTTTGATTCCCATTCCTGTGATGATGAGGGATGATAAGCCCTTTTCCTTTTTCTTTTTTTCTTTCTTTCTTTTTTTTCTTTTTTCTTTTTTTTTTTTTTTGGAGCCCTTTTTCGTGTACCTGTTGACCATTTCTATGTCTTCTTGGAAAATAGTTCTTCATATCTTTGGCTTATTTTTAAATTGTGCTCATTGGTTTTTTTTGCTCTCAAATTGGATGAGATCCTTGTATATTTCGAATGTGAACCCCTTAGCAGTGATGTGGCTTGCAGATATCTTCTCCCATTCCATCAGCTGCTTTTCCATTTTGGTGATGGTTTCCTTTGCTGAGCAGACACCTTGAAGTCTGATGGAGTTCCTCTTGTTCATGTTTGCGTTTGTCACTAGGCATTTTATTTTATTTATTTTTAAAAGATTTTATTTATTTATTTATTTGACAGACAGAGATCACAAGTAGGCAGAGAAGCAGGCAGAGAGAGAGGAGAGCAGAGAGCCTGATGCGGGGCTCGATCCCAGGACCCTGAGATCATGACCTGAGCCAGAGGCAGAGGCTTTAACCCACTGAGCCACCCAGGTGCCCCATGTTGCATTTTAAATGGAGCCTCCATACGGAAGGCTCAGAACAATGCTTGCACATCTGAAAATCTTACCCACAGCTGGCTTCCCCTTGTGTTAGCTGTAGTCAGTCCCCACTTTTAAGAGCCTGATATGGTTTAAATAAGATAACTGGTGGCCCTTGATTTCTAAGGCTACGATGCTTGGTAAGTAAACCAAAACAAATGTCACTCAAGAGGCTTAGTCATTCTTGGGTGGTTGACTCAACTTCGTAAACAATTTATCGGGTGCCTACTCCAAGGGTGACCTGTGCGAGGCATAATGATAAAGCCCTTAGCCAGGGCTAACATGGAAGAGATAAGGTGAGATTCTGGACCAGGAGGACTATGAGAATCTCTTCCCTGCCACCCTCTCTGGCTGGGGACATTCCCCAAACCCATGCAAACTAAACGGGTATGTGCTCCAACTCTCTGCCTCCAAACTGTGGTCCACGGATCTTCTGATCTGTGAGCTGGTAAGAATAGAAAGTATTTAGAATTGTTTATAGCAATCTGACATTGCTGTGGCATTTTATTGTATTTTATAAGACTAGAGGTGTGATTAGGGGAGAGGGGAAACACCGATCCTTCACCACAGACCGTTTGAGAAACACTGCTCTAACGTGAATGTCACCCAGGCTCTCTAGCTCTGAGTTGCCACATGTGGTCACATTAGCACACAAACTCATGTCTTCCCAGTTCTTCCTCCCTTGGCATTTGCACAGCCCCTTCCCTCCCCACAGTGTCCTTGCAACCTGCCTGTCTGGGGTCCTCTGGAGATGTCTCATGTTTGTTCAAGAGTGACTTGTCCCCCAGATGTGACTTGTTCCCCAGATGTCCACAGATGGATACTCCACTGAGCACCTGCCACCACCATCAACCAGGACACCCCTGTCCTCCCAGGGGAGGGTGCTGTCTCCTGCATTTTTGGGGGCACCCAGCCGCTCCCCTTTCTGCACTCTGAGCCAGGGCCCACACACTGGCATTGCTTCTTTTCTCTGGAGATCCGTAAGCCATGCAGGCCGGGATGGAGGAGCTCATCTCATCTGATTTTCCTCCTTCATCTCCAGCCCCAGGAGCAAATCACGTCCTTCAGTAGATGCCTTGGGGATCACTGGCCCCTCAAGGTACAGTTTCATGCTAGCCAGTCCCCCCATGTAACCATGTTTTCCAGAATTTTCAGGGGTCTATAAAGATCATTTCGTTAACTGGCAGCCTTCATATGCTTCACACGTCAGTGCATGTTTTCATCTTCACTTAGGTTCCATGAAGCCCCTTTCATCTGGTGACCTGAGAGCTGTGACCAATGACGCGGACAGCACAGGAAACAGAACTGTAACATTTACGGTTATAAGTTCCCCTAGACTCGGAAGGCTGGTTCGAGTCAATTCTGACAACAGCACGGAGGATGTTTCTGTGTTTACACAGAATCTGGTGAGTCCTGGCGTCCACGCAGGTGGGCAGGGCTGTCAGGCTCTGCACGGTGGCCCCTTGCTTGTCTTCACCCTGTGAAGCCCAGCCGATGCACCCCTTGGCCCAAGCAATGACCATTTCAGCTGTGCTGGTTTTCAAACGAAACACTTGGCACACACAGTTTTCAGAAAACTCTAAGCAACTTCAAACTCTGTGTCTAATAAATGAAAAGGAGTCCTTTTATCATGAAAACAGATTTAAAAGGAAACCCAAAGCAGAGGTGCAGGAGTAAATTCTTCAGGATATGTCTGGGTACATCTAGATTTAACGTGTAGAATTATATACATTATTTAGCATGTATATATGTACATAATCCGTGTGTGTGTGTTTAACCTGTATCCAGAACCATGTGTTCTAAACTTCACCAGCATTTTACCATCGCCACCATCCACTTACCTTTTTATTTAAATGGATAAGTCTTCAAGCCTTTTGATATATATATTTTTTTCTTTTGCATGCTAGGAATGTGACTTACTAGGTATGTTTGCTTGTATGTGATTTTATTTTCTACAAGTCTACATTCCCAAATGGTCTTCTTGAATGTAATTAATTCTTGATGCCATTCAGCCTTCTTTTTCCATTCTTAAACAGTGTGTACATGGATTTCATTGATGGTTTGGCTGTGGCTTTACAATTCTAAGGAATAATTACTCCAAAGCTAAGTTTAGAAGAAACAGCAAGACTGAACCACATGTCCGCCTTTAACCTCCAAGCCATTTCTCTTCTGTGCATTGCAGCAAAATTGAATTTGGCTTCTGCCTTGTCTTTGCCATTGTCTGCAATGCATTTAAGGGAGCAGATCATGAGGCTAGCAAAAGCTCTGAGTGTAGCACCGAAAAGAGGAAGTATGAATTCTCTTGTTTACAGATGCGCTCTAGGGGAAGAAAAAATAAATTAGGTCAAAAACTAAATTCTCTAAGGAGCTTAATGTTCCCAAAGGCATCAAAGCCTGCCCAGGGTCAGTTTGCATTTTGAATAATGACAAGAATGATATCAGCCCTATAAAGATGCCTTGGCCCTAACCCTAGTTCTTTAAAAAACAAAACAAAACCCACTTTTTCAAATGGTGATTGTTTCAAGCACGAGTTTCCACTAGTGTTCATTGAAAATATAAACTCTGTTAGATGCGTTTAGTCCAACCAAGCTGTAGTGAATATGGTAGCCAGCATCCAGTACTTACGCAGTAGTAACAAACAACTCCCAAATCTCAGTGGCTAACAGTAACAAAGTGGAGACTATACACAGTCTGTGGGGCGGATGTGAGTCTGCTCTCTGTCTCTCCTTCATTCCAGGACCCAAGGTCAAAGGGCAGCCCCTCTCTTGGGCAGCGGCTGTTTAGAGCAGAGGAAAATGAAGTGAAGGTAGAGCCTCGTGATGACTCTTAAAGTTGGGCTCAGATGTGCCATGTGTCACCTATGCTCACATCTCATTGACTAAAGAAAGTCACATGAGCGAACCCGATGTCAGTGGCCTGGGGAAGGTCCGTTAGTCACCCACAGAGAGGAGGCCCTGAGTAATTGGAACAACAGAGCAATCTACCACAGGGGGCTAGCCTGGTAATCTGAATGCTGTTTGACAGACATTTTCCTATGAAAACAAACTACTTTTATAATACAACACAATTATAAACAGGAATTAAAACCCCCAAACTAGTTATAAGGCTCTGGGGCAGGTAATAAAAGTCTTGATTGATTAAAATCCCATTATTTTAAGGTTTTCTTTTTCCTCTCATGATTCCTTCCACTTTAAGAACCAAGAGGCAAGTGTCAAGGAAATGTATTTGCAATGGCAGGTGTTGGCTGGGGCAAGGGAGGGTAAGTTTAGGACTCAGGGCTACAAGGGACCTGCAAAGGGGTGTCTGGGACCAGGAGACTTCGGCCCAACTGTTGGTCTTTTCTGTGGAGACAGGGGCAGGCTGGTCTGGAAGCACAGCCGGGGCCATGCCACAAGTCAGGAGTGGTGAGAGGGGAGATCAGTCTTCTCGAATGGACCAGGTGTGTGGCTCTTCTCAACATGCAAGGCCTTTCCCTGTCCAAGCTAAACACCCACCGTGCCTGCAGCCCAGCCTAGTGCTTTTGTCTCGGAGGACAAAGGCAGGCTCCTTTTCTTGTACACAAGGCACCAGACTGTGTATCAGGCTTTTATGCAAGTATACTCCTAGACGGGACAATTCCTGTGTTGTAAAGCAGCATCTAATTCAGCTCAGGGGCACACACTCTCTATGCCTGTAGTGTGTGAGCATGAGGCAAACACCTCACTTGGGAATTGAGCGCCCTGTTGCTGCTCCTTGATCTTCTGCTAACTGCTTGTGGCAGAGGACAGGTCCCTTGGCCCCTAAAATCAGATCTGGGTTAGCTCTGTGGGTTAGAGCAAACCACATATCTCTTAAGCCCCAATTTCCTCATCTGTAAAATGAGGAAAACGGTAATGATGATAACTGAAGCCATTCTGAACATTCATCCAGTCCCACGTGCTGTCCTCAAGCATGGGGGAAGTTAAGCAACCGGCCTACAGTTATAGCCCAGGGGCCGAGGAACCTGGATTCGACCCCGGGGGCCTCTGACGCTAGGTCATGCTCCCATCTACCAGGCTGTCCTTTCTTCTAGGAGCCTGCGTATGGATTAGCATGGATCATGGGTACCGAATGCCTAGCATACCGCTTCACACGCAGCAGACTTGAACTAAATGATAGCTAATGCTGCTTGGAAATGTGAGAGGCTCCTTGCCTCTCCCAGTAGCCAAAAGACTGGTTTCGCAGGGGGAGGTAATTTTTCTGGGACACCAGAATTGGCTGCCATCCTTATCCTTATGTGCTACAGTGATTTAATGAATGGAAATGAGGTCATCAGAAGAGAATGACATTTGCCTGTCACCCCGTAACCTAATTACCCTTTTCCTTTGGGGAAGAGCCCCTGGTGTTCTAGAACACATTTCTCTGAATGATGATAAGAGCAGGGGGCATAGCCAAGGTCAGGTCTTCATGCCTGGACAGAGCACTTCGACCTTGAGCAAAGGAGAGGCTGGAAGGCAGAATGAGGCCCCGGGGCTGGGGGCGGGGTCCAAGTGACCTGAGCCTGGAGAGCCAGAGGAAGGACTCCTCCCCAGAGCAGCTGCTGTGGCCAAGTTGAGGTGGGTTTGGCAGGATTTGTTTGACTAAATGTCTATGAATAAATGTCATTGAAATACCCTGACTACTCTTCCACTTCAGTAGTCACAAAACATGTCAGTAATGTGGGGAGAGGAAAGAGTACACTGAGGAAATGGTAAAACTAGAAACCAAAGTGCTAACCCTGACTCTTTCCATGTGTGTGTGTTTCTGAATATGAAAACAACATGGTTGTTGTCAAAATAAAATGAGAAGACATTAAAGCAGTACATTATATCGGGGGGGGGGTGTCATTGTATATGCCATATACAATGGCAATGGAGTCAATAAATTCAGTACAACTGACATTAATTTGAAGACATTCCCATTGGGTTTAGGCTTGTGTCTTTAAAAATGCAGTTTTATTTGTGACTTGGGAAGAGGAAGAAACTTATTATTCATCTTCCTGGCTTTCCCATTTCCAGATCCTCTCTCCTTTTTCATGTGCAAATAGAATGTAAATCTTTGCCTAAAATCTGCAATTTTATGGCCTCTATTGAATAGGACCCTGGCTGGTGCTCAGCCATTTCATGATGGCTCAGATTTACTCCCCAGCAGCTCCAGAACCATTTAAGACATAAAAGAAGTGGTAGAGACAGACTTTGGAGGTGATGAAGATAATCACAACCTTTTCTCTGAAATGACTTACCAAAGACATTTATTGAGCATGTATTTCGTGCTTTGATCAGCCTTCAGTCTGGTTGGTGAACAGAGAGATATGACTCAGGCAGGAATCAAGTTCAATTATAGAAGTTCAGAACTATTCAGCCATGTTCATGTAATCAAATGGCTTTGATTGCTTTTGGCGTTCTTCACCGGTTTTTCTAATTTCAGATTTTCTGATTTGTTAGCCAATGACCTGCTAAGAGATTGTTTTAGGCAGTTGATGGTTGAGTTTGCTTTCACACCTTTACTTTAAAGGACGAAATTGTTTCCAGCTCTCTACCATCCTCAGCTGGGGGGAGAAGGCCATTGAATCATTTTGCACATAAACCTACACCCTTTCTTGCTTTTTTGATGGATAAACAAAAATGACCATTTTAATCACTGACTCTGGATAGTTATAGCTTGTGAAAAAATTTAGACCCTCCATTACACTTAATATCATATTCTGGATGTAGGGATAATTGTAGGAATACATTTGTAATGTTAATAGCTCAAAATATTTTCTTATCCCAGATAAATTCACTTTTTTTTGAACCGTGCCATGTCAACCTACCAAGATAATGAAGTAACATTCTCTTCTACCCTGAAGAAATAAACACACACAGACACAGAGAAGGTGAATCATCAAATTTTATGAAATGAAAACTTTTTACAGCTTTGGAGCTTTATCGTTTATTTCAAAGAATGTGTGAACAAAAAAGTATGAATTGAATTCTATGAAGCACTCCAAGTAGAGCCGAGGGCTAATTGAGTGATTTTCATTCCAGTGCATGTTTAGATCATTTGGAATCATTAAAAAGCAAAGTGTTCTGGTTTTGAGGTTTCTGATGTCTGGCCTTTTTTCTTTTCCATAAAGCCAGTAATTGCATTTAAACCTCTGAGCTATTGTGGAGAGAAGATCATCCATTTTTGTCAATGTTACTGCAATGCAATGAACACAGCCTTTCAGGGCCACACTTAGAAAATAATACAATGCATGGGTGGTATTGTGAATTCTGTCCAGTTACCTTTTCTCCCAGAGTCTGAGTTTGTTGCACAAGATAACACTGATGTTTTGAGAAATTGTGAGCACATTTCCAATAGAACAGAAACTAATTTATTGCAACTTAATGGAGAGCCCAATGGGATCGTTAAGCTTGGCGCCTTTCATTTTCAGAACAGAGAAGGATCAGTGTCTTTGTGTTACTGATCACTCTTGCCCCTCGCCCCCCCAGTTTCTTGGGGTCTCTTCACTAGCAAGCTCCATGCTAACTAGACTCAGTAGTCATTTTGGACATTTACCACCCATGTGTCATTTTGGCAGTTTTGGTTTTACCATCACAGTTCACTGGACTATGTGCCAGCATATTTTCCACGTGTAGCAATATTCAGTTGTCACTTGCTCACCTATTCACTGTTCAAACTGGTATTTGGCTCCTGGGTCCAGGCGCAGTAGCTTCGAATAACCAGATACGTTTCTTTTTCTTAGAACTTTGGCTCTTCCTTTGAAAAAGCAGATAGAATGAATTCCCATTTCAGTGAGAGTGGTTTCTCTTTTCTCCTTGTATTAATTTCCTGTGGCCATAAACTTGGTGGCTTAAAACAGCAGAAATGCATGACCTCACAGTTCTGGAGGCTGGAAGTTGAGACTCCATTTCACTGGGCTAAACTCAAGGTGTCAGCAGGATTGTTCTCCCTCTGGAGGCTCTAATGGGGAATTCCTTCCTTGCCTTTTGAAGCTTCTGGTAGCTGCCAGCACTTCTTGGTGTGTGGCTTTGTCATCCAGTCTCTGCCTCCATTGCTCACTTTTGTATCTTCTCTTTTCTCTGAATCAAATATCCCTCTCTCTCCCTCTGTACGGATGTATGTGAATACAGTTTGGGCCCACCTCGGTTGTCCAGAGGAATTTCCAATCTCAGGATCCTTAATCACATCTGCCAAGTCTTTGCCAAAGAAGGTAATATTCGGGGCCCCTGGGTGGCTCAGTCAGTTAAGTGTCTGCCTTCAGCTCAGCTCATGATTCCAGGATCCCTGGGATCAAGCTCGCATCAGGCTCCCTATTGGGGAAGCCTCTGCCACTCCCCCTGCTAGTGCTTTCTCACTCACTTTCTGTCTCTCAAATAAATAAATAAAATCTTAAAAAAAAAAAAAAAAAGGTAATATTCACGGGTTCAAGGGATTTGGATCTGATATTTTGTGGAGAAGGGGGGCATTTTTAGCCAACCAAACTCATGTATAAAAAAAGCAAGATGTCACATACTACCTTCTGGTGTTTCCTGATGAATCACCTTTTCTGTGATCCCGACTGGTAGTTTTATTAAAGGTTTCCATTGCTTGTAATGGCATAAAGCCCATGAGAATCAATGTTCACTTCTATATAAATGTGAATTTGGACCTTTCTGCCAAGTAGGGCTATAAATGGCTATCTTGCTGGGCTCCTTGAAAAGCTTTCTGATCTAGCATTTTTATGTGGAGATTGGCTCTGTCAGAGAGGATCAAGTGTAATTATTTGGACCTGGTTTTCAGTTGCTTATTTCTAGCTGGAGACTTCCAGATAGCACCACTTAGGAACTTAGGTCTTCTATCCATTCCCGTTAAGGAGAATCACTTCTAGGACTTAACCAGTTCCACTTTCTCTAGCATGGTACCTGGGCACCCTCCAAGCTGCCACTCGCTGGGCTGTTCCAGACTTCTGACCTCTTCTGGAAACCTTGAGCTCTCCAGACCTGACTGCTCTCTGCTCACATGATGGTGCCAGCCCTGATAGAAGTAAGCAAGGGCACATAAAGAGGAGTCATTTGCCTGAGCTAATCCTTCAGGAGCATGGGACCTTGTGGTTTTCCAAGTGTTAGCTTATAGGACTTTCTGGTTAACCTACATGGAACCTTAGAGACCTTACCTTTCTGAAGTGTTTGGCTTTCTACAGCCCCCTTTCTCAATGAAAATCTGCCCACGATAGAGACTTTTGGCCAGTTCTGTTTTCCCTTGCTTCTTCTGGACAACAGTTATCCTGTCTAGAGACTGGGACCTTTAACAAAGGCATTGTGTTGTGCAGAACCAAGTGAACGTGCTGCATATCTTCCTTTCTCCCGGTCCCCTTTCCCAGCTGACACCAAGATAATTTGGTTACTCTCTTCTTCAGTGGGAATTTCAAACCTGAGATTGACTTTTAAGGCCCACCATGGGAGAGAGCAGTATAAAAGACTAATGTTCTGTGTTCTTATCAGGACCATAGGAAACTGGATTTATAAAGACCCTCAGAATGAAGAGATGCTCCAGAACATTCTAGCCCATCTTTGGCCATCTTTGGTCTGACAATTTTATTCTCTTAACACTCAGTCCTGTCCATGTGTACTTTTGTGGATCTACAGAATGTACACACAATTCGAGGGAAAAAATGGTCAGATTCTATGTCATGGTTGACTCCACCAAGGATGTTGTATCAAAGCTCCCATTTCACCCCAAGTTCATCCAAGACACTCATAATGACCCTTTGTAATATTTGAATGCTTAAGAATTATATCTTGCCAACACACACACACACACGATATCATGGCCACCCACACAAAAAAATCTGAAGAACACTGAGGTTTGTGTAAAATCATGTGGTCAAACAATGAGGAACTATAAAAATGCCTTCATCTTTAAAGAGATTAGCCTGAAGAAAATAGTTGTCTGCTAATCACCTCAGGACCAGAAAGGAATTGCCCTCAGCCCTGATCCAAGTAGAAACTCCTTTCCCCTGAGTCCACCTTCTTTCCTCTAAAGTCCTACAAGAAAGTTTGTACCTGATATACAATGGTAATAATACAAAAGAAAATATAAAACACAGGTTTTCTTTAGCTTTCCTTTTATAGTGAATGCAGTATATAAAATGAGCTCTTTCTTTGAATCCTTACAAGTTCTGGCCAATAGTGATTACGTCCTAGCCAGGCCAGACCACAAAATGGCATCTGTCTGCTCTAACCATCCCTACCAACTGACTTTTTATATTATTAAACTCCTTAAAATTGGAGCAAATATCTTGAGAATTTCTTAGTTGCCTAGAATCTCATTGAGCTTTCAATGGTGAAGGAGCAGTACAGTGGGAAAAAAACGTGACTTTTAGAGTCCTGTGGGACTAGATTAAAAACTGGGCTCTCCCACTTGTTGGCTGTGAGTGAATTATTTAAATTTTCTCACCCTCAGGTTTTTTTTTTAATCTGTCCAGTGGATATAATAAGGCCCCTAAAACAAAATTAAATAAAATGAGTTACATAATATGCCTTGCAGAGTGTCTGGCACATATGCAGGGCTCAGTAAAAGGTACTATTTGTGTTTTTGTTAAATAAATGGGTTAGAAATGTCTTGGATCGCCTTGTTTCTACTGTTTCATTGCATAAACATACTTTATAATTAAATTTTGTAAAGCACTTCTTAAGTAGCTTATTCATTAAACAAATATTTATTGAAATGTCAAGCATAGGATGATGAGCTAATACTTATTTACAAAGAAACTGGAAGTAAGTTTCTGCAGTATGTGCCAAAATTCCAGCCCAACTATTTCTTTGCTTTATGAAGAAAAGTTTTTTTTTATTAGGCATGTTTTAGAAATTTCTCATTGCTTCATATTTTCATGCCATGGTTCTTTATTTTTAAAAAAAATATGTATAACCTTCCACCTTAACCAGAATCCTCTGATGTCCTAGTAAAGAATTGGCTAATGAGGACTTAGATATTTTTCTGAAAGACTTTGAAAGGCTCAGGGCATGTGGGTTCGAATGTCAATATGGCAAAAGATCAACTAGGTTAAGTGTATATATACAAGCGAAATGTTATTCCATATTTTAATGCAGAAATGTAGGCTCTGAGAAATTAAATGTCCTGCATAAATGTCACAGAGCTGAAAGTTGAATGTAGGTCTGATCAACCCGTGGTTCCAATTCTGCTACACTCCTCTGCTTCCATTTTTATATTAATGTGTGTCCTCTTCCTCCTTGGAGGAAGAAGAGTAATCATTCAGGCAGTTGGAGCCAAGCGGTGTCCAATACAGTGCTCTAGGAGAAAGGGTTCTTATCTTCAAGTGTGGAGATCTGGCTCCTGATCTCAGCTCTGCTCCCAACTAGGACAATGATTGGGGGGATGGAGAGGAGTTCCCTAATTCCCACCCTCTCTGAGCTTCTCAGCAGCCTCTCAGCTGTAAACTTTAACCCAGCACAGAAAAGTCAGTAGGGCCCCTGGCCTTTTTGGAGCCAAATCTATCCCTCTGGCCTCTGACAAATACTTTTTTCTGTGGTTCTGTAGTAACCAAGGATGTGAAATCCAGAAGACAGATCTCAGAGACCCAAGGAGATGTTATCATACTGTCATTTCAAATGGAAGGACTACTCAGGTCATTCTGCACATACTTGGTCATCAGAGAAAAGAAACCATTGGTCCCTTTCTAAAGTTGATATAGTAAAACACTATGGGATTTCATTTTTAGAATTATTTTTTTAACTTTTTTATTTTGAGATAATTTCAGACTTACAGAACAATTGCAAAAGAGTATAAAGTATACTATTCATCCTTATTGCCCAAATGTTAGCTTTTAACTATCTGCTTTATCATATCTCTTCTCTCTCTCTCGCACACACGCATGCACACACACTTTTGACATTTTAAAAGTCAGTCGCAGGCATGATTAATCTAAATACCTCAGCTCATATTTCTTTGAAACTAGGCCTTTCTCATATAACCACAGTATAATTTCAAAATCATGAAGTTAACATTGATACAGGGCTATTATATAATCTATAGATCTTATTCAAATTTCACAAGTTGTTTCAAAGCATATCCTCTAGAAAAAAAAGAATGTCCAAGAATATCCTAAAGGAAAAAATCCACAGTGTAAAACAAAGCATTTAGTTCGCAGGTGTCCTCAGTCTGCTTTAATCTGAAAACATTCTGCAGTCATGCTGACTTCTGTGATGTGGCCATTTTTTGAGGAGAACAGGCCACTTATTTGTAGAGTGTTCCTCACTTTGGTTTCATTGGACATTTCCTCACAGTCTGATTCAGGTTGTGCGCTTTGGTGGGAATGGCATGAGAGAGGCCAAGTTCTTCTCCAGCCTCCCGTCAGGAAGCACCGGTGCTCACTCCGCCCTGTCGCTGGTGATGTCCCCCACTTAGGTCCTCTCCTTCTGGTTTCTCCTTGGCGAACTCACTATTTCCCTTTCTGTAATTAAGTATTTTGTGAGGAACTACTTTGGAACTATTGAAATACCCTGTTTCTCAGCACAACTTAGCTCACTAGTATAAGTAATCATTTTTGGATTCTTACCTGTGAAATATTTATTACTGTAGTGATTGCCAAATGGTGGTTTTGCTCATTCTGTTTTTCCTTCTGCATTTACTAGTTGTGAATTCTACAAAATTTAATTTCTAATGACATTCCAGAAAGACTCCATCTGTAAAAGAGAAAATATCTGGGCTAATCTAAATCCGTGGGAAATAAAAACTTCTCTCCTGTCTCCTTAATCTCAGAGCCTAGGTATTCAGCTAAGTGGCTTATCTATCTATATTTAATACAGCAGAAATATGCAGAGCTGTTGGAAGTTGACCCTAAGGCCACTTTTTATTCAAAATTCCTAATCCTGTCTGAGATCCTTCTCTTGAGGTTTACCTTACACTTTTCCCTATAAGTGTTGGTCTTCTTCTCCCTTTTCCAGCCCTTGCCACCACACACACACATGCGTACACCCACACCTTAGAACCTGGTTCTTATTTATTTATTTTTAAGTAGGCTCCTTGCCCAGGGTAGAGCCCAATGCAGGGCTGGAATTCACAACCCCGAGAATAAGACCTGAGCTGAGATCAAGAATCAGATGCTCAACTGACTGAGCCACCAAGGCGCCCCTGGAATCTGATTCTTAAAGCTCTCTGTCATCTATTAAAGACTCTACTCACCCCAAAGCTCCTTCAGGGCATGACTGCCAAGTTGACATTCGATAGCCACACTCATTCCCTTTTACTTCTGGCACTTTCAATTACCTGCTGTCCAGTCTTGAAGCTCAGACACTCAGGATGAATCTAATTTGATTCTCTCACTCTCCAGCATAGAATGAGTCAATACATTATTCACAATTTCTCACTTTTGGAATGACTTTTTGGAAAAAGAACTGGTAGCAGACCTCTCCTTCAGGAGTCTTCCAAAGTACACAGCTATGGTTAGGGCTCCTCTCCAATTAATTTCTCTCAGATTTTTGACCTTCATCTCAACTGCTCTCATCTTGAGAACCATTCTTTCCCTGGGACTATCATTCTTCATCCTGTAGACATCACAAGACCCTTAGATTATTCCAATAACTTATGTATTTTGGGGGGAAGTTAATTTTTACTTAAACCAAAGAAGCAAAGGACAAGATTGCTTCCAAGAAAATTTTTTCCTCCTGGTCAGTAAACTATGTTACTTTTAATATTAAGAAGCTAGATGTCTCTTGTCTTATAATAGTATGCCTCTTTCAAGCAGAATGGGAAACTTTAGGAACCACTCTCCAGTCCGAAACCCATGGCACTGTCACTTGTTTTTAGGAAGAGCAATACATTTAGGATGAATATTTTATCATAACTCTCTAGCTAAGAATAGAAATAGTAGAACTGCTAAATAAAACTGATATTTTTCCCCCAGAAACTTCTAAGGGATCAAGTCAGTGGTCACTACCAGAAATTACCTTTGGGGAAACCAATTCTTCATGAGTGACCTTGCTTCTTGATGAGGAAATGTTGAGAAACAATACTTTCTTCTCCCCCCTTAAAATCCCCAAATGACAGCATTTTCTTGCCTTGCTCTTGAATAGGAAAGGAAAAAAAACTCATTAACAGTTTTTGGACACTCTGGAAACAGGAAGCTCATATTCTGTGGAAACTCACTAGGCCAAAAGCCTTTCTAGAACTCTGATTCCAGGTGCATCCATTGCACCAGTGTTGAGCCAGAACAATACACAACCAAGCTTCTGTTAATTAATACAGTATTTCCAAATACTGACTGATGAAATAAACTCAACTGCTCTGTGAATTTTATGATAACTTATCCTAGACCCTTCTGACGTGGACATAAACACCTTGAAAACAACCTACCTATAAGTTCAGATACTATAATAGAAGGCAGGTCAGAAAAAGATGTGACCTATAGGAAGGAAAGGGTGAGACATTTTAGTGACCTATAGGAAGGAAAGGGTGACACATTTTATCTCAAGCCTTCCCTTCTGTGGTTTGAGATTTAGAACTTGCAGTCACTGTTGTTAGGGGAAGACTACCCACAAGAGATCTGGACAATAAAACACTGGGTGGGGCCCTCTCCATCAGTTGAGCTAGACAAGACATTGATAGGCATTAGGCATCAGGGGCTTAGATTAAATCTTGAAAAATACCCTAAGTGAGGTGGGAAACTCTGAACATCAAGGAGAGTAAGAACTGCAATGGAATGAAATATATCATATATTAAAACTCATGTGTTTATAATAATCCCAAAACAAACAAAACAAAAACCAATGGGTATGTTTGCATATTGGAGCCACAGGACTCATTTTTCTAAAAATTGGTATAAAGGGAAAAAATCGAGTATTTATCCTGTCTTTCCTGCATATGCTGTACCTCAGTGTAGCCAAATAGCTGATGAGGGAAAGTTCTTCTTTATAGAAGAATTCCAGAAAAGAATGAAGAAGGAATGATTAAAAATATCAGTGCCTTGCCACTGCAAAAATAAGGGACTTAAGCATTCATATCAATGACTTTATAAAACTATCAGGTGATAAGGCTGGTGGGGAACTTTAAGATAGATAAATCAACCTGGCAACACTTGAATTCAACTATTAATACTAACATGTCCAAAAAGCAGTCTTGTAATGAGATGCAGAAGAAATATAAAGTACACCCTGTAAAACAGTCTTAACAAAAACTTAAGTCTTATTCTTACTACATTTCTAGATTTAACTACTAGCGTGTTGGAAATATAGGTGACAGAAGAACATGTTAAACAATACCATTGGGATGTAACCAGCAAAATCTAGAATATAGGAAACTGTGTAAGACAAATGACCCAAACTCTTTAACAAATTAATTATAAGAAAAAAAAATTAGAGAAGGTAAACCTATAGACTAAGAGACTCCTATGAAAAGCATCAAACAAATGTGTTGTGGGGACTTACTAAGGATCCTGACTCAAATGAACCAACTGTGTAAAATAAACAAACAAAAAACCATGTACTAGATCATCAGATATATTTGAACACTAGTTGAATATTTGATAATATTAAGTAACTGTTGATAATATTTAGATGTGATGATGGTATTGTGATTATGTTTTTAAAAGAGCCATCTTTGTCAATATTTACTACAACATTTACAGATAAAACAGTGTTTGGGGTTGGCTTCAAAATAAGCTACTGAGCACAATGTGGGTAGGAGTATTACATAAAATAGGATTGGTTCTGAGTTGATAGTTTTTAAAATTATCAGAGTGGCAAATGAAGGTTCATTATATGCTTTCTATAATATACAAACCATACCCTTAGATATCTCAAAAGCAATGTGTTTTCTTTCTCTGATAAACTATTTTTGCAACTGAACACTGAGTTTCACACCGACAAATAGGTTACCGTATTGTTAGTGTTCTTGTGTTTGCATAGATATGTGCCTAATTTGAGCATGAGAATAAACCCTGAAGAAAACTTGTATCTCCTTCAGTTGGGATATGTGTTAGTCCTCATATTATCCAGGAAGGCAGGGGCTGATTCTTCTTCCTGTCTGCACAGGTCAGTGAACGGCTGATATTATACCAGCATGTGGACCATGAGAACACCGGCTGGACTGCAGAAGACTCTTTCACATTCACAATGTCCTCCCCACCAGCAGCTCTAGGTCCTGAGGAGTTTCGTATTACTATTTCATATGAAATTACTGAGCCTGGTCGGCAGAGTCGTCTGCTTGCAAATACAGGTAAGGCCACTAAAAGATGTGGTCCGTGGCTTATCTGTAATTATTAAAGTAGGGACAATTTAGAAATAAATATTCTCCTTATGAATTGGAAATGGCATGATATCAACCTTTGAAATAAAATGTATACAGTTATAAAAATGGATTTCTTTATGTGTGCTCTTCCTCTGAGGCTTTTTTTACTCTCACAAGCTTTAATAGTTGTAGTTAGGGGGAAGATGGAAAAGTAGCTCTAAAGGATTTTATTTGTAACTCCAAATGGGGACTTTACCATGCCTACTATTGGAAACCATTTATAGAAAATGAAAATAACAATAGGGCAAGTTCCTGAAAGGAAAGGGGTATTGAAAGCTGCACCTGTTTCTACGGCAAGAGAAGGTCCAGTGGTAGATAAGTGAGAAAATTAACATTTTAAAAGTGGATCTCAAGATTTTAGAATTCTCTTGCCTGAAATACTGACCTAATAGTTAGGATATGTATACTTAAAATGCAATTTGTTATATGCATTGTTACCTTGAGTAACAGTGCTAATTCATGTTCTTGAGCAACACAGGGGTTTAGAATAATCCACTAGGATTGGGAAATTTGAGAGAGAAAGAGATTTTACAGGTGTCATCTGAAAGTTCTAGTGAAATGCCACTTTGTTCTTTATATTTGTATTTTCACAGGAGCTGCTGTCAAGGAGGGAGACAAAGTTCTCATTGATCAATCTAATTTAGATGCTTCCAACCTCTTGTTGAAACTGCCCAAATCTCAGAGATCTTATTATGAAATCTGGTTCCAGGTTACATCTCTTCCTCACCATGGAACCATTATGGTTGGAGAGAGGAATATTACCAAAGGAAAACCCAACTTCTCTCAGTATATAGTTAATAAATTTGGAATCCTATACCTTCACGATGACTCTGAATCTCTGGTTGATAATTTTACCTTTGCTGTTTGGCCAAAACAAAAGAGCAAGTCTACCACCAAACCAGAGGCCAACTTCCTTGAAGAGATGTTTAACATCACTATCTCCCCTGTTAATGACCAGGCACCAGAATTAAAGACAAAAGGGCTTCGGTTGAAGGTTCTGCAGGGGAATAGTTTGGTTGTGGGACCTGAAAACCTAAGAGTGGAAGATCTAGACAGTCCTCCAGAGGAGATCAGATATATGATCATCCGCAATCCTAATAATGGCATTTTAGCAATGGCTCACCATCCAGACATACCTGTTCACCATTTCACGCAAGCTGACATTGATAACTCTCAGGTATGGTTTATACAAGATGGAAGCCCATCTTCGGGTGTGTTTTACTTTAGTGTAACTGATGGCCAACACCGCCCACTTTATAAGCTCTTCCACCTGGATGTCATCCCCATTTCCATCACCCTTGTGAACCTCACAGACCTACTTCTCCCACAAGGCCAGACAACTGTCCCCATCACCAATACTCACTTATCAGCAATGACCAATGGGAAAAGCCCTCAAATCACTTACAAGATGACAAGTCCCCTCCAACATGGGCATCTGCTCATTGAAAACCAGGTGGTCATCAGCTTTGAGCAGGAAGACCTGCATTCAGGAAGACTCTGTTACCATATGACAGATCTCACGGCCTCAGAGGACCAGCTGTATTTCTCACTATTTACACCAGAAAGCAACCTGACGGGACAAATGCTGAACATCAAAGTGCAGCCTTTACTGCGGATTAGGTCAAACCTGACAATCGCCAACAGGGTGGTTTATCCGCTGAGAAGAAAGGACCTTGATGCCACTGAGCTTGCTAATAGGACTAACAGTGATCCCAGATTTGAAGTGACCAAACCCCCTGTCCATGGGAGACTTGTACGAAGAGTGGGCCGAGACACAGCAATGGAAAATGCTACTCTGTTCTCTCAGAGGGACATTGACCAAGGGTTGTTGATGCTTCATGCACATGCCAACCTAACAGACATCGATATGCTGAATGACTCCTTCACCTTCTTGCTCAGGGCAGACCACATACAGCCAGCAATAGGTCATCTCGCCTTCAGCATAGTGTCACCTGACCCCTTATGTTTGCAAACCTTTACCCCTGATGTTTCTTTATTAGTCACTGCCCATAACCTTGTGACTTCAGATCTCTCTCTGGGAAAGCCTATGGTTTCCCCAGGACCCACGGCAAAGACAGAAACTCTGGGGAAGCTGGCCCAGACCAGGCAGCAGGAAACAAATCCCTGGGGACAACACCGTGGTGAAGAGCCTACTCTGGATGGCAAGGCCTCTCCAACCAGGGTCATTTGGCCACTGGACACTACCAACACCAGTCCTGGAACACCCACCCAGCCCAGGGAGAGCAGTTATCCTTTGATGGTCATTGTACCCTTGGCTGTGGTGGTCTTCCTGCTGATAGTAACTGCAGTGGCCTTGTGTGTCTGGCTGCTGGGCCAGAAGGTAGAAAAGACAAAACCTCTTATCAAGCCCCACACTAATCTGGAACCTACAACCCCAAGTCCTAGGCCAGAAAGGAGCAGAACCGTTCCCACTGTCACAGTGACACCCCTTCTAAAAAGCTCCAGCAATCCCCCGGTCAGTCTTTTCAGGGACCCACAAAGTGAGCAAATGGTTTCTCCAGCCACTGAGCCAGTGGAGAAATGTGCTCCTTGGGAGACATGGATGAATCTGGATCCCGATATGGTCAAGCTCTGCCGACAAACCAACCCAACCCTGAAGCACAACCAGTATTGGGTGTAGACTGAGGGCTTTTGTTCCTGACTGACCACCTACTGTACTAGGATAGGGACTGGGATACAAGGCCAAAGAAATGTTAGATGGACCACCTGAGGAAAACCCAGCCCTGCCAGTCACTCAGTGCTCAGTTATGGCCCCCCGTGGTGAGATGGGAGCAAATGTTTATTGTAACTCATACAACACTCCTCTGATGTGCTCTCCACAATGAGCTTTGTCTGCCTTCTTGGGGACCTGACCCTGAGTATAAGATTTTGCCAATATTCAAATCCTTTATCAAGGTGCTACCAAACATGCTGGTCCAACTGGGATCAGCAGTATTAACTTGGGTGCTAAAGTTAATGGAGGAAGCCTTTGGATATTTTTCACTAAGGATTCATTCTAAGTGAGTCAGCAAGGAAATTCAGGAACTGTTTCAGCAAGCAGAAGAGGTGATTTATCAAATCAGCGAGTTCATTCCTAGTGTATTTCTGTGATGTCTTTTCCTCCTTGGGGTCTCGAGGTTTGACTTCCTAGGACAGGAAATGCCTTGGTGCTCCAGATAGTAGAATAGTCTGACGCCCCTTTGAAGGTATTCACTGAGCATACTGTATTCTATCAAGAGGCTTTATCTATTCTAATTTGTAAAACCAAACCTGTGGTACAAATATGATTTGAAGCCCCAAGAAATAGAAAAGTCTGTTAAATATTTTGTGATGCCTCAATTTGGCTTAACTTTACAATGAATCGAAGTAATAGCAAATTTGTATTTGACTTGTCTGGTTGAGCCTACGATTGGCAGATTCAGGCTTCAGTTTCTATAATTGTAAAATGAAGATATGAGTACTTGTTTTAGTTAAGAATGCTTTGGGTCACAAATCACAAGACATTAGCTATGAGTGGCTTGGATTGGGGATTGGCAAACTTTATCTGTGCAGGGCCCCGTCGTCAACATTTTAGACTTTGTGGGCCCCATATCGCTGTTTATTTTTAACAACCTTTGTTTCTTAACAACCTTTTAAAAATGTAAAAACTATTCTTAGTTCCACAAATTATAGTTTGCCAGCTATTGCTTTGGCTAAGCAAAAAAAGTGTTGAATTATTTCAACTAACAAGCAGCCTACAGTGGACATTCCAAGGCTGGTTCAGTGGTTCAAAGATATCATCAAGGACTGAAGTTCTTTTGTTCTTTCTGCTTTACCTTCCTCAAGCTGTTGGCATTTAATTTTTTTTCTTTCTTTCTTCTTCTTTTTTTTTTTTTTTCCCCTTAGTTCCTCGTGATTGTGAGGGGCTGCTCATGTTCCAAGCAGTACATTCACATTCAAAGACAGACATTCTAGTGGGGAAAAAAAAACAGATATGGCAAAAAGACCTTTTTTTTTTTTTTTAGAGAGGAACTTATTTATAATTACTATTATTTTTAATCTTACAAAAGGAGGACTTCTCAAACATTTTCCCCCTTTTATGTCTCAGACCAGAACTGAGAAATGGGCAAAAGGAAATGGAATTCTCATGACTCATCTCTCCAGGGGCGGGAGAAGATTCTTCCACATCAGATTTCAGTGGATGAGTCCACCATGTAATCAGGGGAGGCTAAGCAGTGGATAAGATCTACTAAAATACTCCTCAAATATGAAACACTTGGGAAATAAGAACTTTGACCTTTCAGAGGGGTGTCTACTTTAATATCTCCTTTTCATATTTTAATGATTGTCTTAAAGCCAGTGGCTAGTGTTTCTAGGGTGGAAGGAAGCATTGCCCCGGAAGGGGGGCAGTTGGCAAGTCTGGAGACATTTTTCGTTCTCACAACAGGTGCTACTCGGTATAAAACAAGGGTCCTGCCAAAATCCAACACTACACAGAACAGCCCCAACAAAGAATTTTCTGGTCCAAAACTTAGACAAATCCCCAGGTTGAGAAACCCTGGTTAATGCCACAGTGAAGGGTCTTCTTGTCTACCCAGTGAAAGATTAATAAACTCATTACCAACTCTAAGCAGCAACTATGTCCTAAAAACAGAATAAAAGAGTGAAAATTCCATTATGTGGTTGAAACTGTAATTGGCAAATGTTTTTAAAAGAGGTTGTATTAAAAACCAAAAAAAACTTGCAGGCAGCCTCATTTCTTTATATTCCTTGACAAAGGAACAGATTTTACCTTGTATTAACAGGTGGGACACATCAGGAGGAAATAAAAAAAGTGAGGCAGTATATTTACAAAGGTAAAGATGAGGTCAAAGTGTCCCCAGATGTCTAACGCTTCTGATGTGTTCCATGTGCACGAGAATTTTTCTCATCCTTTCCCTCTTCTGCTTCTCTAGGTTGCTTTTCTGTCCCAACCCAATTTTAACTGATCTTTGTGGAAACGGACTTCATAATCTACAGAATAAAAGGAAGCATACCGTATTTAGGCCTAGAAATAACTACCCATGTCTTAGAGCCCTGGATCAAATGCTATGGACAGCTGGTACTAAAGAAAACTTCTCCACTCTTCTTCCTAAAGTGATTCTCCCCTACCTTTCTGCATTCCTGAATTATATGTCACCCCTTTCAAGTGTTTTTGTATTTAATCCTTTTAGAAAGGAGGAGGACCGAGAGCCTTAACCCAAAGTTGGTGTGATCACGATGCAACTCAGAATTATTCTCAAGCTTTTCTAGGCAGCCAGGCACTCAGAAGGAACAGAACAGCAGTGTGTGCATGAGCCCGCGCACAGAAAATGAAAGCTGAGGGACAGCTTTGCGTCCAGTTAGTGGGTTTTGTGTTCTCTCTTGGCTGGGCAAGGAGAATGCCTGTTCTTTGAGGAAGAGCCAGATAGAGTTGGCTCTATGACCACATTGGCCTCTTGCTTGATTCGACCAAAAGATCTGTGAAGTTAGGTTTACCAACCTGGCCAAAAATTCTGATTTCCCATCCTCTTTTCCTGATAACTCTGCAACTTCAAACAAATAAAATTAGTATCCATATTGGAACGAAACAGACACCGGTGCTTTGAAATGATATTGCACATTGTTTGTGAGTGTGCCTGCTAGAGCAAGAATATCAGCGAGAGGTCCAGATGTCAAGACTCAGTAATTAATAGAGCTTGGAAAGTTTTCTTCCAGAGCATCTAGAATATTCTTCTGATTTACAGATGGATTCAATTAAAAAAAAATGCCTACCATTTGGTGCTGGCTCAAATAAAAAAATGAAATAAAAAGTTTTGGCAAATGCTTGTTTAGTGTTGAAAATTAAAGTGTTGGGAATGGAAAATCAGTTTTAAATGGTTTCTCCCATACACAGAGCTACAACTGCCTAGTCTTTGTCACAATTAATTCACTGCCTCTTAACAAATCACTGGAGATTTAATAAATGAATGTCAAAGGTTAATATCAGAAGAATGGCTGATTTTTGTTAAAAGAAGGTATGCTTTGCGGTGGGCTGGGAGTCAACATCTAACATTTTTCCATATCTGGAGGCATTGACCAATTCTAATCTTTCAGGGACCCTGGTCCACCACCTTCATGCTCTTCCTTGGAGTCCTGCATTAATTAGATGCTGTGGGACAGGTGCTACCTTTACTCACTGGTTTTTCAGATTTCCAGGACTGTAGTAGAAACATTTGGAGGGTGGATGGTACATATCAGATGACATTTCCTGAATTTGACAGTGGGACTGTGCTAATACTTCCTACATCTTTCAGAAGCATTGTAATGAGTTTGAGCATGGCCATGTGTAGGGAGAGATGTAGGGTTGAAAGTAGGCATAGAGCTCTCTGTGGGGCATGCTCAGTGATGGAGCCTTTGGCTAGGGCGCTCCAGTAACACCACTGACTGCTTGACAGATACCTGAGAGAGGCTGCCTTCTCATGATTGGACATTTATTAGGCACCTAGGGTATATGAAACTAAATATCAGATACTGCTTCTAGATATTACAGATGCAAGATGTCCTGAGAGGACCTTTCTGGTTTGTTTCCTCTAGTAGGTTCTTCCAGAGTCACACACGGAGTGCCAAGAGAGGAAGGTATGGAAAAAGAAGGACAAAGAGAAATAGAGGTTAAGAAAGGGCTTCGTGTTTTCACTTGAAGTGCTTTTAAGCTAGTATGCCCATCCAGTGGTACAGTGAGAATGGGGGAGTTCACTGGACCGGTAAAGTCCCCGTCAGCCCAATCTTGCACCAGCGGTCCCTCAAAGTGCCCCAGCAGGCCTAGAGACACTATTTGCATCTATTTTAATCCTGGCTCTCTACTTCCAAGCAGTGTGACTTTGAGTAACTTATTCAACCTCTCTGAATTTTAGTTTCCTCAGCCAAAAATTGGGGATAATATTAGCACCTATCTTTTGGGGCTTTGCTAGGATTTAGTGATGTTAATGTCATCATCATCATCGATCATAATCATCTTTGTATAACATTCTCAGTACACCAGGCACCATACTAACTGCCACAGAAACATTTTCTTATGTACAGTTTCAGTGCATTTTAAAAGAAGTAATGCAGGGCACCTGGGTGGCACGATCTGTTAGGCCTTGGACTCTTGGTCTCCACTCAGGTCATGATCTCACGGTCATAAGTCAAGCCTTGCATCGGGCTCTGTGCTCAGCATGGAGTCTGCTCATCCCTCTTCCTCTGCCCTTCCTGCTCATGCTCTGTATCAAATAAATAAATAGATCTTTAGGAAATAAAAATTAAAGCACCGATGTACTCAATCATTTAAAGAAACCAGAGGGCTCGCATTCTACCCAAAGCAGCACGTTACCGATAGTGGAACTTTGGTGGGTAAGTGGAAGATAGGGGATGTGTTCTTAAGATGAGGAGCTGCCCCAGCGCTCGTGTCCCACTGGGCAGGCAGTGCTTTCCCCTTCCTCAGTGGACAGAGCGTTGGCCAGAAACTGGATGAAAGAAAGAGCACACCAGGAACATTCCTAAGGTCCAGGCTGGAGCTCATGGGTCTTGACGGTTCTCTTGTCTTGTGGGGGATGGGAGGTGCTGAACTGTTGGTGAAAAACCCTGGTTTGTTCCCCTCCTGTCCCAACACGATCAAATCCCTACCTCCACCAGGTCTTTGATTTTAAACCCGGACCCCTTCTCCCACCTCCCATCCCATTATTCTCAGGCATTCACAGGCTAGTAATTTTCTTCTGAAGTCCAGCATTGGCCAAGGACTGCCACTTAAAGAAAATAATATCATACCTTGCCGAAATAAAAAATGCTATTTGCCATCACCATAATTTCATTTCTTAAGTAAGGACAAAAATCTTATAATAAAGAACTTTATGGAAAACTACTAAGCAGCTTTATGAAAACTTCTCTGCTTTGCCCAGATCTGACTGTGGCCTGGAAAAACCTCAGCACACCCCAGCGGAGTCAGCAACCCCCATGGAGGCCGAGCTTACAGTTGTGTGGCCAGAGCTGAGGGAGAGACAGAGACACGGAAGAGGAAAGTCAGTTCCTCAGCGGGGGTGTTCCTTAGGAAGATGCACACAGGCCATCCCCTGGGTGTGTGTGTGTGTGTGTGTGTGTGTGCGCACGCACGCATGGCAGGGTGCGGGGGAGGCGTGGGGATGAGAGGTAAGTTGCTGTTTAAGAGTCCAGAACAAGGCCAGCTTCAGGGGCATAGGCAACCAGTGAAGCCACACGGGGCTCAAGAGGGCTCTGAGCTTGGCTTATGCTCTCCTGTAGCCATCTTGAAATTCCAGTAATTTTTGAACAAAGCGCCCACGGTTTCACGCCTCACTGGGCCCTGCTAATCCTGAGACCTCACAGAGCCTAGCGGATGATTGCATCAGACACCTCTCAAGTCTCAAGCATCGCTTCAGATTCTCTCCGCTTGGCTTCTTCCTCCAGCTCTGCCAATTCCAGGCATCTTTAGGGCTCTGGGTGAAGGCGCGGTGTTCCCAGGCCCCTCTGTCTCCACAGCACACCTGTGGGAACCTGGGCTGGCACAACCCAGAAGTGGGAGGTTAACTCCCCACAGGACAGCCTTTACCCAGTGGTGAAGAGGAGCTGGGGATTAAATATGTCTTCTTATCAGCTCAGGAGTGAACTCTTCTAAGATGCATTCCGTGGGGCTTCTCAGAATGTCCCACAGGTGGAAGACAAATCATAAGGGTGTTGGGCCCTCTTCCTGCCCCGAGTATTAGCCCTGCCCTCACTCCTGCTCCCGCTCACAGAGGATCCTTTGCTGTTAAGGAAACCCAGGCTAGGACACAAGGCTAAGATACAGTTCTCCTTGTGTCGTGTGCCCTGGGACCATGGACCCTGTGGCTGGGGGTCCGCTGCCTCACGGTTCTCGCGGGACCGTTAGGAACAGTTAGTTCTGGGTTATCATCTTGAGGGCCTGCACCCTGAGGGACCCCTCAACTCACACAGCCCAGGCCAGTGGGACAGTGCTGTCGGCCTGCCGCTGGGAGCCCGCAGGTCTTGTAGTAGCCACAGACCCTAACCCCAGGCTCTGTTTTGAAATCAGCCAAATTCAGTCAGAGCTTTACCAAACCACCATCTAGTTAAAAATCTAACTTTTCATTGCAGTGTCTCTGCTGGTTGTGCTGGGTTTGAGAAACAATAACTTATTCACTGCAACTTGTAGCAAGACCAGGATTTATTGCATTTTGTATTATTTTACAAACATTCTTCTGCATTTCGTTTCAGCACTGCTCATGGTTTCTCAAGGTAAAGACTGTCTCAGCATTTGTTTTAATAATAGCTTTACTGAAATATTATTTACATACCAAATAATCCATTCAAGGTATACAATTCGATAGTTTGTAGTATTTTCATGGAGCTATGCAATCATGTACTTGGCCATTTGTAGAACTACTTTAAAGAAATGCCTGGATGGCTCAGTCAGTTAAGTGTCTACCTTTGGCTCAGGTCATGATTGGGATCAAGTCCCGCATTGAGATCCCTGCTCAGCAGGGAATCTGCTTCTCCTCTGCCTCTGCCCCCTGCCTTGTTCATGCGCATGCTCTCTTTCTCTGATAAATGAATAAATAAATACATAAAATCTTTTTTTTAAAAAGTCTACTGAGATCCTTTGTCCATTTAAAAAAGTTGGATTATTTGTTCTTATTCTCTTGAATTTTAAGAGTTATTTACATATCATGGATAGTAATCCTTATCAGATATATGATACTCAAAAATTTTCTCCAATTTTGTGGGTTGTCATTTTATTTTTTTGATGATGTCCTGTAAAACACAGAGGATTTTAATTGTGATGTCAAATTTATCTATTTTTTTCTTGTTCTTATATTTTTGGTCTTGTATCTAAGAAACCATCTCCTAATCCAAACTGATAAAAATGTAGGTCTCTTTTTTTTTTAAGACTTTATACTTTTAGGTCTTAAAATTATGTCTTTGATTCATTTTGAGTTAATTTTAATATATGGTGATTATGGTATGAAGTAGAGGTCAAGCTTTGCATGTGGATAATTAGTCCCAACACTGCTTATTGAAAGGTCTGTTCTTTCTCCCATTTAATTATCTTTGCTCCCATGTCAAAAATGAGTTGACCGTGAGAGATTATTTCTATACTCTCAGTTCTATTCCATTATCGATAACATCTATATTAAATGTTATATATGTGATATATATGTCTATATCCTATATGACATATATATAACATATAAAATATACATGTTCATACCACTACCACTTTGTTTGATTACTGTAACTTCACAGTAACTTTTGAAATTAGAAAGTGAGTTCTCCAACTTTGTTCTTTTTCAAGATAGCTTTGGCTGTTCTGGGCTCCTTTAATTTCCATATGAACTTTAGAATCAGCTTGTTAGTTTCTTCAAGGAAGGCAAGAAAGATTTTGATAGAGATTGCATTGAATCTGTAGATAAATTTAGAGACTACTGTATCTTTTTAAAAAGTTATTTATTTACTTACTTGTTTTAATTCCAGTAGAGTTAATATACAGTATTACATTAGTTTTAGGTGTACCATACAGTGATTCAACAATTCTATACATTACTCAGTGCCCATCATGGTAAGTGTACTCTTTAATCCACATCACCTATTTTACCCATCCCCCTACCCACCATCCCTCTGTCAACAACCAGTGTGTCTCTGTATATAAGAGTCTATTTTTGGGGGTGCCTGGGTGGCTCAGTAGTTTAAAGCCTCTGCCTTTGGCTCAGGTCATGGTCCCAGGGACCTGGGATCGAGCCCCACATAGGGCTCTCTGCTCAGTGGGGAGCCTGCTTCCTCCTCTCTCTCTGCCTGCCTCTCTGCCTACTTGTGATCTCTGTCAGTCAAATAAATAAATAAAATCTTTAAAAAAAAAAAAAAGAAGAGTCTATTTTTTGGTTTGTCTCTTTTTTCCTTTGTTCATTTGTCTTCTTTCTTAAATTCGACTTATGGGTGAAACCACTTAGCATTATACCCTCTAGATCCATCCATGAAGCTGCAAATGATGAGATTTTATTCTTCTTTTATGGCTGAGTGATTGAGTCTTCTGATCCATTAATATGGGACGTCTTTCCATTTATTTAGGTCTTTTTTTTAATTTTTATTTTTTCCCTAATTATGTTTTGTGGCTTTCAATGTACAAGTCTTACACTTCTTTGGTTAAATTTGTTTCTAAATATTTTATTGTTTGTGATGCTATTGTAAATTGAATTATATTCTTAATTTAATTTTTGTTTTGTTTATTGCTAGTGTACTGAAATACAACTGATCTTTGGATATTGATTTTATAACCCGAAAGTCTGTTGTAGTATTTTTACTTTAATTGTTTCTTAGTGGATTCCTTAGGATTTTCTATATAAAGATTATTTCATTTGCAAGTGAAGATAGTTTTATTTCCTTTCTAAACTAGGTGCTTTTTATTTAATTTTCTTTCCTAATTACCCTTTGTAGGATCTCCAGTACAATGTTGAATAGGAGTGGTGAGAGTAGACCTCCTTGTCTTGTTCTTGATCTTAGGGAGAAAGTTTCTCTCTCTTGTTGGTAGATATATTGCTAACTGTAGGGTTTTTGTAGATACTTATTATCAGGCTGAGGAAGTTCCCTTCCACTCCTCGTTTGTTGAGTGTTTTTATCAGGAAGGAATGTTGAGTTTTGTCACATTTTTTTCCTGAATCTATTGAGATGATCATGTGGTTTTGTCCTTTATTCTACTGTCAGGATATATTACCTTAATTGATTTTTTAAAAAGATATTTAACTAACCAATCCCACTTGGTTGTGATGTATAATCTTTTTTGTATATTGCTGCCTTCAGTTTGCTAGTATTTTTTTTTTTAAGATTTTATTTATTTATTTGACAGATAGAGATCACAAGCAGGCAGGGCAGCAGGCAGAGAGAGAGAGGGAAGCAGGCTCCCCACCAAGCAGAGATCCCGATGCAGGGCTCGATCCCAGGACCCCGGGTCCATGACCCGAGCCGAAGGCAGAGGCTTTAACCCACTGAGCCACCCAGGCACCCCAGTTTGCTAGTATTTTTTGAAGATTTTTGCATTCTGTTAGTACTCTTGCTATAAGCTTCTCACTTCAGGGGCATGAGCTCAAACAGAAGAATTTATATTGAATGGAAATCAAACAAGTTTTATCTAGAAAGGTTGGTTTTACTGTGGAATAGAAATAGAATGAATTTAGGCATTTAAAATGTTTGAATCTGAAGAAAAAGAAAAAAGAAAAAGAAAAAAATCTGAATTTGAAGGAAATCTGAATCTGAAGAAAAAGCAGAAAAATTTTGTTTTGGTGTAGTGCACAGATCACATTTGAAAAGATAACTGGCATTTGAGTAGGCCTCTACGATAAGAGAATCCACCAGAAATACACTGGAGAAGTTGACCATATATTGTTCTACCATAGGTGGCTGTGTCTGCTGCTGTCCCTAACCCAGCACACCCCCAGATGATTGTTGAAATTCAGGTTGTTCTAGCAAGTGGGAATATACAAGAGGGATCATACAAGTTTTTTGGGTTTTGGTTTTGCTTTGAAGATGGATATCCAAGCATCACAAGATGTTAAAAGGGAAGATTCATCTAAAACACCAAGTGAAGAGATGCCACAGCTGAAAGCAAAAGGCTTACCACGCTGAAATATTTTCAAAAGAAATGACAAGAAAGAGGCTAGATAACTCAAACTCCTCCTTTGTATTTTGGGTGGAAAAGAGTTAGGAATTGGAAACAGGTAGAGAAGAATTTTAGAGCTTTTTTTTTTTTTTTTTCCTGGCCATTAGTCTTACCTTTCTTCTACCCTCAGGAAAAGGGTGCCAAGTGTCTGAACTTCCAACGTAAGCTTAGGAAAAAGGGCTTCGAGAGACCTACATTGAGCTTAATATATGTTCCCTGCATCTGAGGAGAACAGAATTGTCTAAAGTATGTGAGAGAGACTACCGGTTGCTTTTATGGTGGTACAATGGAGACGTGCCCATGAGAGGATAGAGGTCAGGCCTTCCAGAGTCTGTCAGGTCAATGGGTAAATACATGAGTGTTTCTTGGGGACTAGCAGTGGGTCCAGAGAGCAAGCTGGCATGGGGTTATCTTAGGTCCTATGCAAGAGGGTGGCCTAGAAACATAAGATTTGAGTAGAGAGAAGCTGAGGAACTCCTAGATTTCTAGAAAATAAAGGGAAAAGGAAGTGACCAGCCAGAGAAGATTTGCATTTGCCCTGCCAAGGAGTTGCAGATAAGAGATCTCCAAAAATCTCTGAAGAACCACGTGAAAGCTCATGAGAAAAGTCACTTTAAATTTGCACAAAAACAGAGACTATAAAATCTAACTTTACAGATAAGTAGAAACTTTTCTGCTCCCATGACCTATTACCATTACTGGGCTTCAACCCCAGGGAGACTGAAACATGATTAGTCAGAAGAACAGATGTGAGGGAAGAGCAACCCTTTCCTTCCTTGACTTCAGGCCCAAACCAGAGGAAGGGAAGAAGGCTCAACTTAGAAGCAAATTTGAAATTTTGACTATTACATAAGGCTGACATTTTAATGCTAATCTGAAATTATAATTTGTGACTTAAAATGACCCCTAGAATTGTGTGTATTACTCAAGAGTGACTATAAAATTCTTGAGGACATCTCCTACCCCTGACTGAAAACGTAGTAGACGTGGACCCACAAAGTTGATTGAAAGGTTCAGCAGAAGACAAAAATAAAGTGGTTTTCTTCTTACACTTTATGTACTGCTTGTTCAACACAACTTTTGTGTGAGAATGACGCATTTCTGTTTATTAGAATCTCACCTCTGCCACAGGGCTGAGTGCCAAATGTTGTTTAGTTTTATTTCAAATCTGGTTTCACTACAGCACTGCCCTATCTACATTCTACTTCCTCCAACGGACCTTGTCTGACCACTCCAGTTAGATGACCTCAATCACCATAATGGACATTATCTTTCTTTCCATCAAGTAAGCATACTTATGTCTGGGAAATCTCCTATTTTATGAAATAGAGCTCCTTTCCAGAGATAGAATTGAAATGTCAAATACTCAAGTCCCAATCTCCTTGCAGCTAGTGTGTAAGCATAGCCAGCAATGGGAGGAAGCAGGGGCTGTCCCAATTCCATTCTGGTGACAGATGGTGGTAGCAGAAGTGACATCCAGTTTCTAGAGGCAGCAATGACACATAAGCTTCCAGTTTTGTGGTAGTGGTGGTGAAGCCTGAAGTGTCAGCCCAGCATGGGCTCTGTAGTCTTTGTTGGTCCAGTTCTTTGGGCCAAACACTGTGGTTTTGGCAACAGTTCTTGGATCTGTATCCATCACAACTGGTCCTCTGGTGCTCCTGGAGATTCATTGAACTTCTCAGTAGTTTTTTTTTTTCTGAAATAATTATAGATTTATAAAAAAGTTATAGAGATAGTACAGAGAGTCCTCACATACACTCATCCAGCTTCTCTTAGTGGTAGTATCTTATACAACCGTGGTACATTTATCAAAAGTAAGAAACTACCGTTGGTGTGATGCTACTATCTGAGCTACATACCTTATTTGGATTTCACTAGCTTTCCCACCAATGTCTCTTTTCTCTTCCAGGATGTAAATCAGGAAGCCACTTTCCCTTTGGTTGTCACCTCTCTTCTGTCTCCTCTCATCTGTGAGAGGGGTTTCTAGTCTTTCCTTGTTTTCTAAGAAGACTGGTCCATCATTTTGTAGAATATCGCTCAGGTTGGACTTATCTGATTTGTTTTTTTTTTATTATTTAATAGGAGTTATGAATTTTAAAGCAAAAATGCCACAGAAGTAAATGCCTTTTCCCTTTAAGGGGTAAATATCAGGGGGTACATGAACTTTACATGACTGTCGCTCATGCTATTCCCCTTGATCAGCCATTATGGTAGTATCTTTAAGGCTTCTTCACTATAAAGCTCTATTTTTCCTTTCTGTACTCTGTTTGTTAGAAGGGAGTCACCAGGTCCAGCCCACACTTAAAAGGAGGGAATTTAAGTTTCATTGACTAAAGGAGAAATATCTTCATATGTCATGTGGAATTCTTCTGTAAGGAAGATTTGTCCTTTCTCCATCTATTTATTTATTCATTTCTTAATCAAGCAGAAGAATAGGGTATTTGTTAGTAAATTTCCGGGAAATCACTTAGAGTCCAACAGAAGGAAAAAGTGCCAGCCTGACAGAGTTTGCACAGTTATTAAAAGCTGAGACAAGGGACCACATGGAGAAACCAAGAAAGATGCTCTCTGCGGCTGCTTCGACCAGCCAAAGCCTCTAGAAGGCCTAAGCCTCTCCCTTGTGCCTGCACCACATGACCGTTGCTCTATGGCATAACATCATGAGATGACAACTGGAGGTCACCTGGCTCAAATTCTCCAGAGAAAGAAGCTCGTGTTCTCAGCCAAGCCAAGGATGCATTTCTCCTGGGCCAGGCATCTGCTTGAGCGCAATTCTCTGTGGTCGGTGATGGGGCGGGGTGGCAGCCATTGCGCCCCCTCCACACTAGCGCTCTAAGAACTGGTTGATTCTAAAAGGAAGGCAGGTGGCGGGCAGGCGATGCAAAATGCTTCCGTTGCACTTTCCTTCTACTTTTCCAGGAGTGCGGGTTCTTCTAATAAAATGGCACCAGCGCTCCCATTCCTTTCCAGTCTTCATACCAGCTTTTCTGCTCAGCACACAATACTCTGTGGCCATCATCTCCGTTCTCTGACATTTTGCTGTTTCTGCTGAAGATTTTGTTAAACAGATAAAACAGAGCTACTGTCACTGACGCACGGGTAGGGGGTTCTCATGTCATCCTATGCCCTCACCCCCTCCCTCCAGTGGCTGCTAAAGCACAGTTTAAGCGAGGTAGACCTGATAAATGGACTACTTCTCTGGACCTCAGTTTTCAAGTTCAAGAATGGAAAGTCTCTGCTTTCATGGAACATTCTCCATGAAATGTTCCATGGAGACTCTATGGAGGGGCCCTGGGAGATGCAAAGTCCCTACCCCTAATAACACCCTGAAGCTGAACTGGGTGATAGAGCCTTCAGGATCCCAGGAGACACACACAAACTACAGCACTGAGAAGCATTGCATCATGGACTCTACATGTGAACAGGACTCAGGAAAAATGAAAAGTATGGGTCAATACCCTCAGGACTTATGAGCTTTGAGAGCCATCACTCCCCTCAGACACAACGGACAAAAGAAAGGCACGGTTCCAGAAGCTGGAGAACATGGCTGTCTCGCTATGCCTCCAGCGGATAGAAGCAGTCCACCTTCTAGGGTCAGGGGAGAAAGCTGGGGAACCAATGCCTGGTCCACCTTCTCTCTCTAATCTCCTGCCCGGACCTGCCATCAACTGACCCCAGCCAGAAGCTGGAAGACCTGGTTGCTCTTGATTTAGCCCTTAGGGAGCAGCCTCTCAAGACAGACGGCAGGGGTGGAGAGGGTGGAAAATGGATTTGAAAGAAACACAAGGAATTTCTCCAGCACAAGACAGACAGATGGTTTGTGGCTGAGCCTGGCCTCGGCCCCCTTTCTTGACATACCATCATTCCTACTCTGTCCCATCATGCTGCCTTTTTCTCACTGTCTCCTATCAATCGGCACTCTGGCCAGGAACTTCCAAGCTTCTTTTCATGCCACAGATGAAGGATCACCTTAGTTTTGAAGACTGTAAGGTCTCATTTGGCCTGAATTTCATACTCTCTCCAGAAGTGAAAGATCTGGACCTTCACTGCTGCTTTTCTTGGCTTTCAGGCCAGCTCTGGAAGCCACAAGTCTATGTGATGGCCCCTTCATCCGGACCTCTGAAGCACTTACTTCCACACAGAGTGCTTTGCTGAGAAGCCTCTCCTTATGAGCACAGCAAAACCCTCAGTGATTTTTGTTGTGCGATGGAAAAAGAAGCCTCAAATTACTTTCTGAGTAAGTGAGGTTTGCATTCTTCCTGGAAAGAGTTTTCTTCTCCGAGGCTGCTATTGCCACGGCCAATTGAAAACTAGGAAGCTGCTTTCAGAAATGCTCACCCAGGCTTTGGAATGTAATTGAAAACAACTGTTCTTACAGAAACATGTAGAGAGCTGGAACCAACCCTAGCGACGAGTCAAGGAGTGGGTGGGGACAGCATGGTTCTGAGGAGCGGAGGGGAAGGTTGTTGGGTCAGGGGCAGTGAGGGAAAAGGGGCTTATTGGTTAGAAAACAGGAAAATAATTTGAGGTTTCCATGTAGAATAAATTTCCATCTGAACTGCCCTGATGACAAAAATAGGTTGAGGGTGAGAAATGCTAGGTGGCTTTCAAGAGTGATAACACGGTTTCACATCCGGGCAGTCAGAAGATTAGCCCAGAGCAAGAGTCTGGAGCTCTAGTCTCTTTAGAGCAAGTTAGGCAGAGACAGGTGTTCCTGTACCCCACTTTAAGGAGGAGACAGAGAGGCTAGTTCACAGAAGACGCAGAGATATCCTCTGTGCTTTCAGAAGGAAAGGTCCCATTAACTTTTCAGAGGTCATCTTATTTAGACAAAGAAGACTAGAACACTCAGCCCCAACATATCCTTTGCCTCGTGTTTCCTGCAGGCCCCATATTCTCTAGCCTTAGGCTTTTTGCATAAATCATAATTTTCTTCCTAAGCGAACAGCCCATACCAAACGCAGATGCTGACTGAATGTCTGCCAGCTAGGTCCACACATGGAATAGATCCCTCCCTGAGCAATGTACCTTCCAGCCCTGCAGAAAGAGGGACTGCAGCTTTCTCCAGGAGAAAGTGCCTTGAAGAATACAGAGAATTTAGGAGCTAAGTTCAGAACAGAGTGCTCTTAAATGTCTTGCCTTATAAGACCTAGAACATTTTCCCCAATATACCAGGGAGACATCAGAGCTGATCACATTCAGAAGCATTAACAAAGACATTTTAAGGCAAAATTATAAGTTTCCTCCTAGAGGTGTTTTTTTTTTTAATTTTTTCAATTTATTTATTTTCAGAAAAAACAGTATTCATTATTTTTTCAGCACAACCAGTGCTCTATAATACCCACCACCTGGTACCCCAACCTCCCACCTCCCCCCCGCCCCTTCAAACCCCTCAGATTGTTTTTCAGAGTCCATAGTCTCTCGTGATTCACCTCCCCTTCCAATTTACCCCAACTCCCTTCTCCTCTGAGGTTTTTACAGTTGTAACATTAGGAATGAATGTGAAATGGTTTGAAACCCTTCATGGTAGGCATTTTGTCTGGGAATCTGGGCCTCTAAGAATGAACAACAGACCAATCCATAGAAAGGCTTCTGAGGGGGCATCTTCCTCTTTCTGGTCTCATCTATAAGACTCCTGTTAAGGCTTTCTAGGTGTAGAAATGCTGAGAGGTCATCCACATGCTTCCCATAGAATTGTATCTTTTTGACCCAGAAAGAATATTTGTCAGGCAACCCCATTTTATCTTCTACAGATGAGGACACTGAAGTATGGAGAAGGAAAGGGTTAACTAGTGGCAGAAATAGCTCTGGAACCCTGTACTTGCACTGCCAGTCAAAGGCTCTTTATATTGTTCTGTCCTTCCGTTTTGACATTTTGTGAAACATTCCCCGTATTATGAGTGTGCCATGGACGATTGGGACAGAATGATTATCCATGTATTCCTCTAACAACTACCAGCCTCCTTTACCTTTAAGTTGGGATCACGTGACCACCCAGCATTGGACTGTGAGTAAAAGTGGAGTATACGCCTATTCTAGTGAATTCAGATCAATATTCTTTCTCCGTCCTTCACATGCTGTGTAGAGGAGAACGTGGAGATCAGATGATATATACAGCAAAGTTACAAGATGGAGGAAAGCCTCCCAACTCATATGAAATGTTACGTGAGCATAATATAAGCCACTGCTCTTGGAAGAAACTGAGATTCCAGGAGTTTGGCATCTGAAGCAGCTAGCATCTACTACCCCATCTACTACTGCTACTACTACTCCTATCATCTACGAGTAGCTATCATCTACTACTACTATCATGTACTACTGCCCAAGTCAATGGGCTTCTATTTCAGCCATTTTGCCTGAAAAGGACATCATGACCAAGGTTTGACAATGGCAGCCCACGATTTGGAAAAAGTCAACAGAATGCGACACTCATCATTTGACCACTCTTCAGGAAATCAGGTTTCAACAAATGTAGAGAAGGCTGAGTTAGACAGTTCTGGTGTGTTCTACCTTGGTTCTCTTTCCACACCCAAGGATGGGTTGTGGCCACACTGTCGGTTCAGCCCGAGCCCAGCTGGGCCCCCTCTCACAAGTGCACTGGGAACTTACAGGAGGAACTGAGTCAATGCAACTTCTCTGTGAAAGTTCTGTAGACCCCACTTCGTGTCCCCACCTGCAGTGGGCCTCTCAGGACATGGCTTTGAACAGTGGTATTTGTACCACTTCCCCTGAAAGGCACAGTGTGACTCCACAACGCAGAGTACTAACCACTATACGATCACGGCACGCCACCCTCCCGGCCACAGCGTGACTCCAAACTGAACCCTGAAGTAAGTCAGAAGAAAGGCAGGGCATCCCCCCACCTGCTTCGTTCTTGGTCTTATAGCTATCATTGGGTGACTTGTGGCTCTGGGACTTCAAATTAAAAAGTGGATCATTGACCTGTTTTGAGTTCTGGTCAAGGGGCCTTGTAGTCTTTGCATTTCCACCGTTGAGCCTGGCTGGTCCACGGTGGGGAGGCTCATTGATGGAGGTCTCCTGTGCCATTCTCCATCCTGGCCTCTTGTTTTGGAGTGACTCCCCTTTGGATGATCATGAACACACAGCTTGATGCCAGCAGGTCCAAGGCCAGCCTTTCATATTCCAAATTCATGTAGCTTCAGATAAGCCTGACTGTTTGAAGCCATTGATCTGTTTCACTGATCTCTTTTTTTAATACATCATTCAAATCCAGAGTGTTTCAATTACTGTGTCTTTAAAGTATGTTTTGGTATCTGGGATGGCAGATCTCTACTCATTACTCTTCTTATGCATTTACTCTTCCAAAGGAAAGTTAGAATCAATGTAGTTTCCCTACACCAAAAAAAAAGAGAAAAAAATTGTTCTTAAGACCTTATTAGAATTATGTTACGTTTATAGATTAGTTTGGAAAGAATTGAAATTTATATGAGACTGACTCTTCCTAAGCGGAAATGCAATATAAAAATCCATTTATTTTAAGTCTTTTGTTTTTCATGGAAGTCTTAGAAAAATAAAATTTTTAAAAGATCCCATATATAATAGCATAAGACTATTGTTGAAACTTTGTAAAATATTTAGGAATTTCTAAAATATTTCAGTTATACGAATAACTGATAATTAAATATTTTTCTCTTATCTGAACATTTTAAACTCTCCTAGTTCTGGTTTTGAGGTATAATCATATTGCAAACAATGACCCTATGTCTCTTCCTTTCTGATATTTTACCCTGTCTTACTGAATTGTTTAGGACCTTCACAAAAATGTTTGATAGCAGTATCAAGTTGGTCATATTATTTTACTTCTGATAGAATTTACAACACTAACCTTAGCTAGCTTTGGTATGTGTACTCTCTGTTTGACACACTCTCCTTCCCAAATAAAGGAAATTTCCTTCCTTACCAGTTTTATAAGTTGATATGTATGCATGTATGTGTGAGAGGGCAGAATTTCAGGGTAAGGGAGAAGTTTCATGTAATTTTACTTGAACTTGACATTTAGGCGCATCTCTCTTCCTCCCTTCACTAAGAATAATACAGTATATTTAAAAAATTGTGTTTAATAGATGGTAAAGATCAAGATAGTTCCTCCCTTTTTTCCCCTTGTATCTATCTATTCTACATGCAAACCACCTATGTAAGACTGTCTCTATCAGTGTCTATTAGCTTATTTCCCTGAAGTGAGTTAAACAATATTTTTTAAAACTAAGTCAACCAGTTTTTCCTTATTCATTTTTAATGGTGTGGAGAAAGTTTACCTTCCTCTTCAAATTCTTTGATCAGCTACACTTATGATTTCTCCATCCTGTCCAATTATTATGCTAATAACCCAGGACTTTCCCCTCTTCGTCTACATTCTGAAGAACTTCTCTGAGTTATCCTTCCTATTGTGGAAAGGGCTGTATTTTATCTTTTTTAAATCTCATCGGGCATCTTCTTTGTCTTTCTTGTCTCAGTTCCCTGCCTTACCAGCATTGTTTCCCCACCCACGTTTTCAACCTTTTGAATGCCATCTTTGGACATTAATCAGGAATGGGAGGAAAGAAATCTTGTGAAAGAGAGTCTGCAAAGAAGAGCTCCAGGGTGAGGATTTGCAATGTAGGTGAGATTAACCTATTTTACTAAAATGTCACCAGTCACTTACAAAGGCCCTTTCCGGCTTGGACACTTTGATCCTACAATTCTTCTTTGCTTGCTTGTTCTTTGACTCAAAACTCTCTCTTCATGTGACATCTTGTAAGTAGAGTGAATTAAGAAAAATGAGGTTTTTTATTGATAACCAACACAGAGTCCAGATTCTCGCATACTGGGGCTCTCCTTACCCCAAGCCTCAATTCCCTTACACGGTGACCTCTGGGAGGCAGCACACTGTACAATTCTTTCTTTTTTTTTTTTTTTTAATTAAAGATTTTACTTATTTGACAGAGAGAGGGAGATCACAGGTAGGCAGAGAGGCAGGCAGAGAGAGGAGGAGGAAGCAGGCTCCCCGCTGAGTAGAGAGCCCAATGTGGGGCTCGATCCCAAGACCCCGAGATTATGACCTGAGCCCAAGGCAGAGGCTTAACCCACTGAGCCACCCAGGAGCCCCACACTGTACAATTCTTGACAATTTGCAGAATACAATCAAAAAGCCATTGGCCTGGAAAGGCTCTGAGAGCTCTCCCTGCTCTAAAACCCTATATACCTGCCCTTACCTGTCCTCCCCACCTATCCAAACCACACCACCTTTCGAAAACCACTTTCTCCAGCCTACACCCCAACCTCACTCAGGATTTCTTATCTTCTCCCTCTGTGCCCTCGCCATGCTGTTCCCTCTACTCCAACCTCCTTTCCCACCTTCTTTGGTCCTGAAAACGTGTAGAAATTTTAAGTAATATGTTGCATTCCAGTTTGACTGGGGCACGGAATTTCTGAGGGAAAATGGTAAGAAAATTGGGTCCAGATCATAGAAAGTAATACTTGCCACATACACAAATACCAACCAGCTGGTGGATAATGTGTCTCCCCAGTTCCTTTCCAGTCTCAGCCCTGACTTCAGTGATGAGGGAGGTCAGTATGTCTGACAGCAGGGGATGGGGTGGTGGGGGGCACTGGAACAGGCAGGACCACGGCCAGGGTCTTCTAGTCCTTGGCCAGTGAGTTGCAGAGAGTAAGACTCGCAAAGAGGCGATGTCTACCGAAGCATCTTTCCTTTATCACTTTGTGATGTGTCCCAAGCGGCTGTTGCTTCTTTCCGCAAGACTGGGGACTCTGAAATCACCTCAGGTAAGCACTAAGGTGGTGGACGGTGCTTTTGAACACTTGGCCTCTGTATTTCTCTCTCTCTGCTCACGTTTAGACATTGACTTAGCATTTAGAACGTTTTAAAGCACTTCCACATCCACAATATCATTTTCTATTCATAGCAGCTTAGTAACGGGAGAAATTATCCTCATTCTGCAAAGGAGGAAATCGGGAGTCTCACGGGTTAAACAACGGGTGAAGATCAGATCAGTAACGAACATGAGTGGCCGAGGTGCAACAGAGAAGAGATGAATGGGGAGCCCAGGGGCCAGGGAGACAACCGTCTGTGCTCCTAGTGCCGAGAACATTCTCTGGGAAGGGCCCCCTCCCTGCCACCGTGCCTACTGCCACATTAAAGAGACACTAGCCCCGTGAATTCACTGTCTACTCCATGTGACGGTCTCCACGGAAAGAAAATGCTTTTGAGCTAATAATCTTTGCTTTTCAAGATGCGGATCTGGAGGAAAACTGGACGTTCTGGATGGCTTAGGCGCTGGCACCGTCAGGACAAAGGAGGCTTTCAAAATCTGTTGGAGGCAAATAGGCCAGGAGAATATGGTAAGCAGATTTTGCACATCTAAAATACATTCCTATTTAAGAAAGAGAGACTTTCTAAATCAGCTTCAAGCAGTGCAAGATGGAAATGAAGGTCCAACGCCAAAAGTCCGGCCACCACACACTCAGTCCGATCCCCTCAGAACCGGCTGTGCCACGTGACAGGCTGTCTCTCCTCCAGGCCCAGATGCTGGCCCCCTCTCCTCTGCCCAGCTGTGGTTCCCCTTTCCCCGGCCAGGACTCTGACACCTTTCAGAAGCTCCACGTTTGGAAGCGAAAGCCAGGGTGTGGTGGGGGGCTTTGTGAGTACTGGGAGAGGGTGTGGGACCAGGTCCGCGGGCTTGAGGCCCCGCTGACGTCAGCCCCTCGCCTCCCTCTGGCTCGCCCTGGAGCGAGTGCACGGAAAACTCCCTTTTGCAGCTGTGCAAACTGTTCTCGGGGAACTGCCATGTGCCCACTGCTCCCTCCGGCTCTTCCAAATCCCCAGTTTCCCTGGCCATATTCAGGGGGAAATAAAAAGCCCATTTCCCAGTTGGCCCTTTTTCAGTCAGACAAAATTAAAATAAAGCCCGAAGTTTAAATGAAACGTTCTTCAGTGTATGCTCTGGAGTTTCCATGCTCCTTCCACCTCAGCCCGGTGAGGGCAGAGCGGGCCAGCCGAGGGCTTTTCTTCCAGTGTTTGCTAAGGAACATCCTGGAAAGTTGGCTGTAAGGCTGCATTTCTGTGTAATGTGCATCTGCTTCAGGCTTCAGACAGGCCTCTTTCCCTCCTAGTGGAATGTGGAACTGGCGGAATCTGTTCTGAAGGCAGGCCCTGGAGAGGGAAGGGAGGAGGGCACCGTAGGTGTGTCCTAGGTCTTCTGAGGGCTCATGGTCCCCAACGCTCAGGCATCACACAAACCACCCAGGACTCTGTCTCCCTCTCTGAGGGACCCCAGCCAGGAGGGAAGGCATTTCCCTCGGTGGGAATGAATGTTGGGATCTGTACCCTTCAGTGGAAGCTCAGCTGAGAAGGGATAGAACACCTCTTCCAAGCCCCTCTGAACTGTGCTCCTGGAGTTTAACATTAAGAGTGGTATTAGGGGTGCCTGGGTGGCTCAGTCGTTAAGCATCTGCCTCCGGCTCAGGTCATGATCCCAGGGTCCTGGGATCAAGCCCCGAATCAGGCTCCCTGATCACCAGGGAGCCTGCTTCCCCTCTCTCTCTGCCTGCCTCTCTGCCTACTTGTGATCGATCTCTCTCTTTCTCTCTCTCTCTCATGTCTGTCAAATAAATAAAATCTTAAAAAAAAAAAAAAAAAGTGGTATTAGGGACGCCTGGGTGGCTCAGCCGGTGAAGCATCTGCCTCCGGAGAGAGAGATCTCTCTCTCTCTCTCTTTCTTTCTCTCTCTCTCTCTCATGTCTGTCAAATAAATAAAATCTTTAAAAAAAAAAAAAAAAAGTGGTATTAGGGATGCCTGGGTGGCTCAGCCGGTAAAACATCTGCCTCTGGCTCTGGTCATGATCCCGGGTTCCCAGGATCAAGCCGCATGTCGCCCCGTATCAGGCACCCTGCTCAGCAGGGAGTCTGTTTATCCCTCTCCCTCTGAACCTCCCCCCTGCTCAGGCTCTTACTCATTCTCTCTGTCTCTCTCAAATGAATAAATAAAAATCTTTAAAAAGGATTTAAATCTCAATCTTTTTTTTTTTTTTTTTTTTTAAAGTAGTGCATTAGAGGTTTGGGAGCAGGGGAAACATGCTCTGGGTTCCTTCTATTCTCAAGTACCCTGTAAATCCCAGCAGTTTTGGGGCATATATTAGAAGCACCTATAGAGCTTTCTAGAAATAATCACTATGCTTCAAACCCAGATACTCTTCTTTTTAAGATTTATTTATTTATTTATTTGAGAGAGAGAGCACTAGCAGGACAGGCAGAGGGAAAGGAAGAGAGAATCTCAAGCTGACTCCACAGGGAGCATGGAGCCCAATGTGGGGCTCGATCTCAGCACCCTGAGATCACAACCTGAACAGAAATCAAGAGTCAGAGTGTTAACCAACTGCGCCACCCAGGCGCCCCTCACATATTCTAACTCAGTAGCAAAGAACACTGTAGGACCTTAACATTTATGTAGTTTGAAAAGGTCTATATAATTCTCCCCCAGGGGATTTCCTATATTTGCCAATTTCCTCAGCAGGGATGTATATCAAAATCTCCCCTAAGGGGAGAATTCTAAATTCCCTAGGGAAAAAAAATCTTTTAAGAGGAGATCTGCAGAACACAGGTAAGGGATCAGCAGTTTTAAAAGATTTGAGGGATACAAAACCAGGAAGTGTTACAATGTATAGGAATAAATGTCTCCTTTGTAGACAAATGGAGTAAATCGGTTCCCCCACAGCAATAGTCAGTGGATAATATTAATTCTACTCTAGCTGCAGAGATAGAGCCCAGTGGGAGGTGGGGCAGGATAAGAAGTCTCATCTCTTGGGGTCCGGTAGACAGGTGATTTTAGACCTAGCCCTGTACTCAAGTGTACACATGGACCAAAACAACATAGCTCTGGGAAAGCACACGGATACCTAAGCATGGTTTGAGCTCTCATTTTTATCATTCGTAGACACCTAGGATACGTTCCAATTGTTAAGATTTTCATTTATTCCTCCACTAAATATTATTGTCCTGTTATTTTGCAGTCATTGGTGCTAGACTCTGGAGGGACAGTGATAATGCCACCAGAACTCTTTTTCTGATCATTTCTCTTCTTGCTTTTTTTTTTTTTTACTGGATCTTAGTTTTTCATTTAGAAAAACTTAATTACATGGTAGAGAATTTGCTTTCTGCAGCTGCTGACTTACACCCTTCGGCTTGGGCAAACTCTAAGGAAAGAGGGGGCCTTTCTCTCAGCAGATAGTGCAGGGGCCAAGGGCAGGTTGCCCCCAAAATATGTTATTTTGGCCTGAACATTATTTTCAGTTAAAAGTAAACAAAACCCAGCAGGTGCAGAAAAAGCTCTCCTCTAAGTTCCCAATAGCCTCAGTTTATATGGGAAAGGAGAACCTGAACCAGGAAGAAAGCTATTAACATAGACCCGCCTTTACTTAAAACTTAACTGAATAATAGGGCAATTTTTGTTTCCCAAAAACTGGCCTGCTACTGGCCTGTCTTGGCCCTACTCCTCTCCTTAGCTCAGACAAACTTCCTATTACCTCATTGTCTTTGGAATTTCGTGCCTTTGAGGAGTACGCTACTACATCTGATTTTCTCCTGTTAATCCATTTATGTCAATTTGCTAAGTCCAGATAGATGGATGTTGAAGGGAAGAAGAGGGTCTTTCTCCCCAATACTATCAATCTTTCTAAGGCAATATTTGGATCAGCTCTGCTTCCATCCCCCAACCACTAGCCCAACCACAGCAGACAATATTTCCCATACTTAGCAGCTCCTTAAAGAACACCGAAGACCCTCATCATTAAAATAGCTTCAAACTCAGCCTCCTGAGTTACATAGCTGAAATTCAACTTGTGCCCAAACTTTCCTTGTAACACTTCTAAAATTTCATTTCTTAGACCTTGCTGAATTAGAAACTGTTGCCTTAGCAATAAATCTGAGCAAATAGACATATATTACCTAGGTCATACTAGACTACTTACGACGTGGCAAATGAAATTTGAGAGTAAAATACAGATCTTTTTTTCATTTACTGTTGGTAATAATGACTCTGGCTTCAGCTGTTCACTTATAGATTCATATATCCTATATATAGAATAAAATTTATATTATAATAGTTTATGTTATGTACACCTTCCCTTGGCAACAGTCATTAGGAACTCCCCCTGGGATGATTGCTGTGGGTTGTGGGATCTCTCTGGCTCGTCCGCCTACGTACCATTCACATCTCTCTTCAGGAACACATTTGCTCCTCTGCTCCCAGAACTCCCTGCCAGCCCACAGAAACTGACCCAATGGACGACAATGTATCTGCTGCAGATCAAGGGGAATTTGCTTAACTGCATGCTACACCTTAATTCCTCATTAGCAAGAGAAAATATGCTCTCTCCAGGTTTCCAACATGAGTTTTGTTCATTATTTTAGCTTTGCTTTCCTTTTTAAAGAGAGTCTACCAAAATATATTCTCAAACTTAAGTGTGTGTCATTATTTTCTGATTAAAATCACCATATCCAGACCCATTTTGAAAGCTGAAAATGCCGAGAGGAGGAAACTATAAATTGAGCGGCATCTAGAATATGCTTTCCCCTACCCCTCAACACACATACACGGTTAACTCCGCACTCAATTTAAATGACAGCTTCTAGGGAGGCCAGCAACAGGGATTCAAGATTAGGGGATGAGATAGGGAATAATAAGAACACAGCACCGTCTATAAAGAAGAAACCAAAATGGAGCAGACAATTCCAAAGTTGTGTTTGTGAGAAAGGCAAGCTTTGAGAAAGAGGGAAAAGATGAAGTTGGCTGACCACGGCTCTGCGGTGGGACGGTGGTCACAGAGCAGAACCTATCCTCTGGCCCGTTTTCCTTTAAAACGCAGAGATTGACAGGAAATGCAGGAGGATACATTTTGCCTCCCCGAGCCCTGTTACGTAAAATTCCTCATCTAAAGTGACACAGGAACAGGAGAGAGGCAGCCCGTTTCATAACTGAGCAGGACTGGATCCTCCATTCTGAACTAGCAGGGAGAGGGCTCAGTTATGTGACTCTTGGCCAGGTTTTTAAGATTTGATTTTTTAATCATTGTAACATTTACATAGCAAAACATGTACCATTTTAACCATTTTTAAGCAGACATTTCAGTAGCTTAACACCGAACACTCAACTGTTGTGCCCTCATCACCATGGTCCATCTCCAGAACTTTCTAGTCTTCCCAAACTGAAGCTCCTTATGCAGGAACTGCCCAACCCTGCCCCCAGCTCCTGGCCACCACCCTTGGACTTTCTGCCTCTAATGAAGCTACCTATTCTAAGTACCTCTTGTAAGTAAAAGTCACACAGATTTGTCACTATGTGGCTGTCTTATTTCACTTAGCATTTTCATATTAAAGCATAAGTCAGAATTTCTACTTAAAGGCTGAACAATAGTCCATGGTATGGGGGCTCCACATTTAGTGAGTTTTAAAGAAAGTGGATTATCTTCTCCAGTGATAATACTCAGGACAGCCTTTGTGGTTTCTATCATCTCAACATTAAACATTTGTTTAAAGATGACTAACTTCTTCTGAGTGTTAAAAATTGTATCTGGGATTTTTTCCCCCTTTCTATCTTCCCTTTCCTTCCTCCCTTTCTGTGTCTCTTTCTTCTGTCTCTCTCTCTCTCCTTGGTAACAGCAGGTGATAAGTGCTGTTTGTATCGTAACTACCTCTCCTACCAGATTGTCAAATTCTTCAGAGCAGGAACCAAATCCTACGTCATGGGAGGCCCTGAGCAAAGCCGAGTCTATGTTCAATAGACAAAGTTGAGGTTGACTCTGATACTCAGAACAGACAGCTAAGTAATGATCCCAGCTACACATTTCTTAAAATCAATGAAGCAAAACACAGATCCTATGTCTATCCACGCATTCATTTTCTATGGCTGCCATAACAAATTCCCACTAACTCAATGGCTGAAAATAACACAGATGTATTATCTCACAATTCTGGAAGTCAGAGGTTCCGTATGGGTCTTCCTGAACTGAAATCACGGTGTCAGTGGGCTACATTCCTCTCTGGAGGCTCTGGGGGACTGTAAGTTTTCTTCCTCATTCAGCTTTTGGGAGAATTCAGTTCCATGTGGCTGTAGAATGGAAGACTCTGTATCTTTGCTGGATGTCAGCTAGGGGCTGACCTTAGTTCTGTGAGGCTTTCTCCCATCTTTGCACATAGCCCCTTATACTCAAAACCAGCAACAAAACATCAAATCCTTCCTGGGCTGCCATCTCTCCAACCCTCCCTGGACTGTTCTCTTTCTCCCAGTGCAGCCTGGAAAGATTCTCTGCTTCTAAAGATTCATGTGATTAGATTGGGCCCACCTAAAAAAATCAGGCTCAAGGACCATAACCTTAATCACATCTGCCAGGTCCCATGCCATGTGAGGTAACATATCCGCAGGTTTGAGGGATGAGGGTGTGGACATCTTTGGGGGTCATTATTCTGCTTGTCACAGTCTGTAAGCAACTACTCCAGACTCCTTGTTCCTGATTTCCTAATCTTTCTCTCTTTAGGGCCCTGCCTATCTGGCCAAGTCACTCAGCAGTCTTCATGGGTCCGTGTATATTCCAACCTCAAGTCACTTCTGTACAAATGGAAGACCAGTTGCACCATTCAAATCTCTGCCCATTGGGATGATTTCTCCTCAGCATTGTCTTTTAAGGCAGCCCTGAATGGGCCTGTAATGCAACCACAATTCATTTCCAGGGTGTACACAATGACCTGACCCTTTGAAAACAAAGCTCAGCCTTTTTCTTCTTCCGTTAGCTGGTCTTAAAGGAGCCCATATATGGTGACAGGTGTGAGTTGAAGGACGGGTACTAGAGTAAGAGTAATGGAGGACATGGTGATCTGAGCTACCTACCCATACAGCTGGCTTGTGTTCTAGTGCTGCCTGGGGACTGTCCTCGATGCAGCACTTCTGTTGTGTGATGGGTTGCTTCTGCCTCCACCTGACTTTCTGAATTGGTAGCCTGGACTCTGGGGTCCTAGCCTTGTAGCCTAGACCTACTACAAAGTCCTTTCCTTCTGGTCCCAACTCAGAGCTGGCAGCCCTTCATGTCACCAGCTCTACCAGTTACAGCAACACTTCCAGGTGAGGACTAGTCTGCCTCCAGAATCAGAAATGGCCTATCAGTTGTTATACTCATTTTTTAATGCTGGAGGTACAAGAAGTATTTGTTCATTTGTTTGTTTGTTTGTTTGTTTTGCTTTGGAGAGTGTGTTCTCACTGGCCTCTGGCTTTTGGGTACCTAAGAATTTTACCATAACTCACCCTAGAATCTTCAAAGAATTTATCTCACATTCTCTAGAGTGCACGAGTCTCACGAGGGTCTCCAATGAACTGACCACATCACGCTTATCTGGTTTGATTAATAGGATGCCATCCATAGAGTAAACCAATATGATGTTCTAGAGGATGTCCAGGTCTTTTCAGACTCTATTTGAAGAAAAAATGGGAGAGTTCACACCTTGGAGCAAGATAGTGAACACACACCAGTGTACATTCCAAATGACTATGAAGCATCAAACTCTTTTTGAGAAGATTATAAAAGAATATAGAACATACTGTGAGCATAGGGCAATATTGATCTGCTTTAGCTGTCACAGCAGCTGCCATTGGGACTACTACTTGTTGAGTTTCTGCCATCCACTGTTATCCTTCAGGATCCATCTGGTTTCTGTAGGAGGCAGACTGGTGAATTAAATGGAGATAAGATGACTGTCACCTCTATAAAGGGTAACAATAGAAAGGTAAATGAGGGAGGGTTGATTGATTTGGGAACTCTCTCCTAGAATATTGAACTAAGTAATGGGAAAATGCCCCAGGAGATGTTTTGAGCATGATGCTAGGAAGGCCCAAAGAAATGAGGCAAGGCCAGATATTGCCATGGCTTACTGTGAAAGGGGAATTAACAGTCTCAGAGAAGAGGGCATGCTGGAGTGAATATACTATGTAAAACCAAAAACCCAATCATGTTATAATCTAACCCTATTTATTGATCTAGTGGCCAGGAGGGGAGTAGGAGCAGATTGTGGAGTGAAGAAGTTGCATGTTACCTTCAGGAAAGGGACTTTTGTATTTCCTTCAAGAAAGACAGGCATATTATCCCTTAGTAGGAAGCAGTGGTGCCACATTTGCAGTCTGCGAAGGTTAGAGGAAGGGAGGGTATCAAGCCAGATGTCCCTATTCCATGTGTCAAAGTCCCATTCTTTTTCAACCAGCGCCCTGTCTTAGTTGGGAGTTTAACCTTCCTGGAAACTAAACTACTATGTCAAATTCCTGCAGCTGCTTCCCAGCTTTCTCAACCCTCCACCATAGGAGATTATACCTCTTTACATGCTACCAGAGAATTCTCTCCAACATTCACTGTTAACTTATATTTGTCTGCTAATCACACTTGGCTTTTCATTATTTTTTTCCAGATCACTGAGCTTACCAATAGCCATCCAGTGCCATTGTCCTTTAAAATATTATTTCCCTCATATTTCTCAAATACCTGATAGATAGCCCCACCTAATGAATTCCTTTCCACCAGTGTATCATCCCAGTTCATCATTGGCCAAAAGTCTTAACAATTGCATTGCTACCTAGTACTAGGGTTTCCCTGTGGCTCACCTCCCACCAGCAATGGGGTCTACTTTGCCAGGCAGGTGTTGGGTAATTCATCTCAGTGCTTGACACTGAGTGTTTCTAACTACAGCACTTTTAATGGCTGTTTTCATTCCTGAAGATGGCTGGTATATCACAGTGTCTATCAAGTAATCCTAAACTTTACTTACAAATCAAGTTACTTTGATCCAACTTCAGAAGACCATTTCAGGAAAAATCCTTCCCCTGGAAGGCTCTCGAGAAATAAAGGAATGAGAAGGCTCTTGTGAAGTACTAAAATAATCTTGTGGATCCTTGACCTTCATTTCCTTAGAAAAACAGAACCCTTTATAGCTCATAGGTATGTAATCAGTTAATGGTGCTTATGAGTTGACTACTGTGTTCTCTGTCACTCTACTCACCACAAAGAGAGAGAAAAGAAAATCTTATGAGCTTCTAAATGTGTCTTCAAAGGAACAATGTGATTTTTCATCACTGTTGCTGATATTTATGTTGAATTTTGAAGTAGCAACCCCACTGCTATTAAAGGGTAAAGTTTTTTGGTTTTTTGTTTTGGTTCCTAAAGGATGCTGCTATACTCTGGCAAATTTCCGAATAGCCTGGGATTCATACTAGCACTCTTGGGCAGACCAAAGTGTGGATTAAATGTACCCTGGCCACCAGTGGGTCCTGGAGAACATCAGGGATACCGTCCATCGTGATTCCTCCATCTTCTCAAAAAAGTAGTGAGTGTGTAGGTGATAGAATTGCTTTCTGGGGACTTTCAATGAGCCAGATGTCAAGTCTAGTGATGCCTCCTCTCCTTCTCTTTGTTCTATTGTTCTCTGATGTATCTTTTTGCTGGCACCCTGAGACACAGTGGCCTGCCTGATGACCTGGGAAGGGAAAGTAGACTCTCTCCTCCCGGGATATCTGCAGATACCATGGCCATTCCAGTAGACAGCAACCATCCAGACAAGGCTGTGGAGCTCCTCTCTTCTAAGAACGTTATGGTTTTCCACCAGGTAGATTTGCTCCAACTGGGGAAGGAGTTCTGGAGTTTGGAATATTTGCTCTCTACCAAATTGTCATTTGACTGTATGGTCAAGTTAACCTGTCTGCTTTTGACCAAATTATTTTTGACCCATTGTTTTAGCTGGATAAGCTTCTCCTAAATAACTTGGACCCATTTCCCCTTGGCTTCCCTATTGCCTAATTAAAATAATTGTCAAGTCATCCTTAAAAATATTGAATAAGACAAAGATCTCTTCATCCCCACGCACACTCTTACCCATCTCCTATATTCCTGATATTATTCAGAACATTCTTGCTAAGAAACAAAGTACTTTATGGAAATATCAAAATTCTAGCTTTAAAGTTTTCATGGGTGGAGGAGCTTAAAAGAAGAATGAAGAAAAAAATTGACCATATCTGCTTTTTATTTGGGATAGCCTCTGTGTGAAATGAGTTAGTATATGTAAACACACATAAATGGCATGTGTTGAATGTCTCTTATCTATTAGAAACTGTTCTATTTATTATTTTACATATTGAAACTGTGGCTACTGGCATATTGTCACTTTTACTCAAAGTATATTAAAATGTACCAATAGGTTGTTTAAAATTCAGTTAATTATAATATAAGTCATTTTATTTACTTAGATGCCAATTTGATGCTTTAGCATCTTGCTGCCTGAAGATAATGACACTATATTGTATTTTTTTCTTAATCTAGAAAATCATTAAAGAAATACATGAGCTTAGAAAGTGTACCTAGAAAGAATGTCTAGCCATAATGCCCATTCCTCGGTATTTCCCAATTCTGGAAAAGAATACTTTACTTACTGCCCTAGAGGTATTTGAGACTTGGAGCTAACATCCCTCTCCCCAAAGGTCTAACTTATACACAAAAGCCATTCTTGTCAGACCAGCTGTTTGGGAGAGTCTGAAAATGGAACAAAAAAGCTGGATGGACCTGTCTGGGATCTATCATCTATAAACCATGGGATCATGCCATTCTACTTGAACTCTGAGCCTTGATTTATTCATCCATGAAATGAAAATGAAAAAAACTCAGCTCTTGGAGTCCTTGTGAATATTCAGAGGGAAAGCTGTATGTAAAGCATGTAAGAAATTCAGATATCTTTACTACTATTGCTGTTACCATTAGCTGGTACTTTTAGGAGCAGTACCAGCAGGAATGATTTCTCATCTGATTCCTCATCCATGAAATGTGAATAATAATGCTTGTTGTAAAAATTAAAAAATTAATACATGCAATCCCTTAGAATCATGCCTAACACATGATAAGCCCACTATTTAAGTTCACGTGCATTCAATTTAAGTTAAATTTCTTCAACCAACTCATAAAGATGTAAACTAATTTTTCTTCAAAGGAAAATTTGGTTTAGTCAAAAACATTATATCATCTTTTCCTATGCATTGGCCACAGGTTTCATTCTCTATAAAAACTTTCCTTATTAGCTGGAAGAAACCAGGTAAGCTGGTTTTATTAAAAAGAGCACTAGGCTTCACTAGTGAGTGGCAGAAGGCTGGACCTCATGTGGCCTTGGGCAAGTCATGCTCTGAGCTTTGGTTTCCCCATCTGACTCATGGGAATAACATTCCTGCCCTGAGCACCTTCCTGAGTGGTTTAAAATTATATAGGATAATAGCGCTGAAGAGAATCTTGTGTCTGGTGTGTGGTATTATTCATGTTCATGAATAATGCTTGGCTCATCTCAGTACATGTAAGTGACTCTCAGGCTTCTTACTTGACTGTTGGATTGGTTGTGAATGAGGTAGCAATTTGAGGTGCTCTTGGGGTTCACTAAGGGTGAGAACTCTGGAGGATGGTGTTCAAGTCACTTAATCTTAACACACAAAATCTTCAAAAAACACCATTAAAGGATGAGTTAGCCACTTAATGTAGAAATATTGGACACTAAAGCTTAATAATAAAATGATTTTAGGGATTTTGTCTGTAATAGGCTGAATTGCGTCTCTCAAAATTTGTAGATTAATATGTTAACCCCAAATACATATGAGGTCAATAGGATGGGCTCTAATCCAATATAACTTGTGTCCTTATAAGACACAATTTGGGAATAGACACATACAGAGGGAAAACAATGTGAAGACACAGGGAGAAGAAGGTCATCTACAAGCCAAAGAATTCCAAGGACTGTCAGCAACACCAGAAGGTAGGAACAGGCAAAGAAGGATTTTTCTCCTTAGAGCCTACAGAGAGAGCATGACCTTCCCTATACCTTGATTTTGGACTTCTAGCCTCCAAAACTCTGAGAGATTACATTTCTGTTGTTTAAGTCCCCTAATGTGTGGTACTTTGTTGTAGCAGCTCTGATAGACTTACACAGCGTATCACTAATGTTCTCCAGGAAGCTCTAACTCTGTGGAGCCTGGAGTTGACAAGGGGTGGGGATTGAGGTGGAGGGAACAGGCTCCACTCTTCTCTTCCTCAACCAACGCAACCCTGTGTTTGTTAATAGTACATATCGAGCTTCCAAGAAGAGCTTTTTTCTAATAAAGATTTGTAGTGAAAAAGAAGTTTAGAAACTCATGCTCTACTGTAACAGATTTTGTCAATAGTCTACCTCCACCTTAAGGATCTTTCACTGTTTTCCTCTCCATGGATTTCTGAATGCTTTCATTCCCAACAGCCAATATCTGGGTCTTTGGCTGAAGGCAGTTCTCACACTGGAGCCAATACTCTCTTTGCCCACACGTGGAGAACTAGAACAGAGGCAGTCCACAATTAGTGACTGAACTACGGGGGTATAAATACTAGCGCTCCCTTGCCTCTGACCAGAACATCTCTGAGGTTGTGCCTTCTTCAGATCTTCTCCACAGGCCATAGCCTGGCTCCTCACCCTTGTTTGGCCTTCTACCCTTCTCTCTCCTCTTCCTTCTCCTCTACAGATTTTCCCTGGGAACACATTCTAAAAAATCACTTAAATACAAGATTTCTCAACTTTGGCACTGTGGACATTTTGAACTGGGTAATTCTTTTCTGTAAGGGCTGCCTTGTGCATTGTAGGAGGTTTCCCCACAACCCTGGGCTCTCAGTAGCCTATCTCCCGTTCTTGCCTCCTTTCTCCATAGTTGTGACAATAAAAAATGTATCCAGACAATGTCCAATATCTCCTGGGAGACAAAATTGTCCCATTCAAAACCTCTGTTTGAATATTATAAATGTGGATCCTTGAGTTCTGGGAATCTGCTAAAGTAGAAAATAAATGATTAAAAGCTAAATTTCCTGATTCCCAGATCACTGGTTATTTCTTGCCACTACACTTGTGTTTCCCAAAATTGTCCAATTATAAGAATCCATGGTGTCTATGTTGGGGGTGGGGGAAGGGCAATTTTTTTTTTTAAGATTTTGTTTATTTATTTGACAGACAGAGATCACCAGTAGGCAGAGAGGCAGGCAGAGAGGTGGGGGGGGAAGCAGGCTCCCCGCTGAGCAGAGACCCAATGTGAGGCTTGATCCCAGGACTCTGAGACCTTGACCTGAGCCGAAGGCAGAGGCTTTAACCCACTGAGCCACCCAGGCACCCCGGGCAATTGGTTTTAAATGAAGATTCCCAAATCCCTTTCCTGAAGAATCTGACACAGAAGGCCTGGAGCGGGGTGATAAACTTCATTGGTTGCTTTGACCAAGCCCAGTTTGGAAAGTGAAGTGCTGATTCTCAGATTGTAATGTGGGAAGGAATCATTGTATTCATGACGTGCATAGTGTGTATAAAAAATATTAATTCCTGGGCTCTGTACCTGAGATTTTAACAGTTTTAATAATTTTTCCAAGTTTTTCTGATACAGGAAGTCTGAAGCAATTGTTATAAGACTTTCCATTAAGGTCTTTGTTAACACACACAGAATAGTATCTTTAGACATATATTAAATGAACTTCTCCCTCAACTGACATCAGGATTCCCAGACAATGTGCTCATCATATACTTTAACTCTTCAGTATTTATTAATAATTTGTGTGATGTTAGTCTTCTCTAAAGTACAAACTCCATGAACTCAAGACCCACCTCTGTCTTCTGTCTGGTTGTATTCCTCAAGTCAGCACTGTACATTTCCCAAAGTGACACTCAATAAATGTCTGTTGAACAAATGACATATGCAGAAAATGCCCCTCAAAGATGTCACCATTCTAATCCCCAGAATTTGAGTATGTTCAGTAGGAACATGAATATGGATATCACCTGGCAAGGGAGAATTAAAGTTGTGGATAGAGTTAAGTTTGCTAATCAACTGACTTTAAAATAAGGGGATTAGGGGTGCCTAGGTGGCTCAGTTGTTGGGCGTTTGCCTCTGGCTCGGGTCATGATCCCAGGATCCTGGGGTTGAGCCCCACGTCAGGCTCCTTGCCCAGCGGGAAGACTGTTTCTCCCCCTTTCCTACTCCTCCTGCTTGTATTCCCTCTCTCACTGTCTCTGTCAAATAAATAAAAACTTTTTTTAAAAAAATAAGGGGATTATCATGGATTATCCAGGAAGGCCTACTGTAATCACAAAGGTCCTTTAAGGAGGAAGAAAGAAACTAAAAAAGTCAGACAGAGTCAGAGAGAGATCTGAAATGCTATGCTGTTGGCTTTGAAGATGGAGGAGGGGCCATGAGCCAAGGAACACAGGCAGCTCCTAGAAAGTAGAAAAGATAAAAAACAGATTGTCCCTTAGAGCTTCCAGGATGAACAGAGCCCTACAGACCCCTTGAGTTTAGCTCAGTGATTTTCAGACTTCTGACCTCTAGAACTGTAAGACAGTATATCTGTGTTAAGCCACTAAATTTTTCGTTATTACAGCAGCAATAGGAAACTAACCCAGGTGGTAATGGAAATATTAGGTCCTGGTAGCACTTGTTTATTTATTTATTTATTTATTTATTTAAAAATTTCTTTATTTTTTAAAAAAGTTTTATTTATTTATTTTAAAGACAGAGCATGTGCACAGAGGGAGAGGGAAAGAGAGAATCTTAAGCAGAAGCCCACTGATAATGAAGTCCCATGTGGGGCTCGATTCCATAACCAACAAGATCATGACCTGAGCCGAAACCAAGAGTTAGTCACTCAACCAAATGAGCCACCCAGGCACCCTTTGATTTTTTTTCTTTTTTTTTTTTAAGTAGGCTCCATTACCAGCATGGAACCCAGTGTAGGACTTGAACTCATGACCCCAGATTAAGACCTGAGCTGAGACCCGAAGTCAGATGCTGAACCTACTGAGCCACCCAGGTACCCATGATAGCATTTATTAAACACCACCCCTCCAGGCATGTTCCCTCTATCCTTCCTTGTCCTTATAAGCAGGTATCATCCTATTTTCCAGAGTAGACATCAGAGGCTCAGAATGGTTATTAATGCCCAAGGGTACACCTTTACCACCTGGGACAGCTAGACTGGGCTGTGAACCTCTCAGATATATGCTCTTTGATGACCAGTATTGCTCAAAGTGTGGCACTCAGTTCTTACTGATCCATGTCAAGTAAGTACAGATATTGTGGTTGTGTGTTCAGGAACTTTTTATACTAGTTCTTTTTTTTTTTTTTTTTTAAGATTTACTTATTTTAGAGAAAGAAAGAAAGAAAGAAAGAAAGGGAGAAAGAGAAATAGCTAGGGGAGGGGCAAAGGGAGACCATCTCAAGCAGACTCCCCAGTGAGCATGGTGCCCCATGTGGGGCTTGATCTCATGACCCTGAGATCATGACCTGAGGTGAAATCAAGAGTCCAACAGACACTTAACAGACTGAGCCACTTAGCTGCCCCTAGTCCTTTTCTTTTTTAAAATATATATATTTTAAAGATTTTATTTATTTATTTGATAGATAGAGAGCACAAGTAGGTAGAGAGGCAAGTAGAGAGAGGAGAAGCAAGCTCTCTGCTGAGCAGGAAGCTCAATACGGGACTCAATCCCAGGACTTTGGGATCATAATCTGAGCTGAAGGCAGCTGCTCAACCAACTGAGCCACCCGGGAACCCCTTAAAATACTTTTGAAATGTAATTTTGTGTCTGTCGACTCTAGTAATAAAGGAGTGGGGATCATTTTATATGTCTTTTTAATTTCATTTTTATTAACTTACATTATTTTGTAAAAATACCAGCTCCCCATGGATTTAAAGGGAGGAAAAAAAACTGGTTCTGAATCCCAGGAGCTTTGAGAAGCAATGCACAGACCAAGATGCTGAGATTTGGGGTTGGGGTAGGTTCCTGCCTAGCCTTCCTAGTTGCCCCAAAGTGGTGAGAGTGGGGAGCCTGGCCTAGGGTTCAGGGCCTTCCTGAGGAGGGACTGGAGAGCAGCCTGGTCCTTAGAAATGGGTGCCAAGTGTTTCGTGTTGGGCTTCCCAGTCATACCCCAAGCCTTATCATTTCCACCTTCTCCTTTTAATTTCAATAAAGGATTTTCAAGTTTAACTTTTTCTTCTCTTTCTTTGGTCAATTTTTTTCAATGACAGTGCATGCCCCCTACATATTTCACATGGCCTGCATTTTTATGAATCCAAGAATAAATGCATTTTTGGCTAACAACTAGGAAGTATTTTTAGACTCCTTGGGCTGTATTTTTGTCTTTCGCAGAGCGTAATGGGAAGCAGATGCGGTTGCACGCAGCACTCTTGTTCTGCACCCAGTTTCAGATGTCCCGCCGGTGCACTGCACCCCTTGAGAAATACATTAATACTTTAATAAAAACTGATCCGATCCGAAGGAGCTCAACCCAGGGCCACACACCAGCCATAGAACAAGGAGCTGAGATCGTGCCTGTTTCTTTGAACCACTTGGGTTGGCTGCTTTTCGACCTCTGCCTTGTAGGGGTTTTGCAGTGGAGAGGTTCAGCAAGCAAGTCAAGGAGAGCTCAGAGGGTGGTGGGAGTAGGGGTGAGGCTCAAAGCCAGAAGAGACTACCGAGGGCAGATGAGAACGCCCCCAAACTAATCATCGTTTCCCGCTATGATTCCCAGTTCCATGACAGAGCAAGCCCACATCCCAGAGGAACCTACATGACAGAAAGAAAGAATCCTACCAACCCATCCCGCTCACAGAATCTTGCACTTATCAACAGATCTGAAAGCAACCTCTGCTATCATCTATTTCAACATCCTTCTACAGCCTCGCTCAAGGGCAACATTTGGGTTGAGTAGGTTTCATGAACGAGATTGATACCCAGAGAAGGTAAATCTTTTGTTCAAGACAACAGAGGTCAGAGGACAAAACACCCATTTCTGTACAGTCCAGCAGGCTTGCTGTCAGGACCAATACAGAACACTTAGAATGTTCTTGGTGTGAATTCAGACTGAGGACTCATTTTTCTCCCTGCTAGCCGAGGGTAAACCTTAAAATACGCCAGTGACATTTCACTTGCTCTGCGAACAGTAATGCTACACATTTTATGTCAAGAGATCCCGGATCCCAGTAGATGAGAAAGGTTGATATGGCCAGAAGGGCTAAGCCCCTGTGAGCATTGTGAGTTATCTTATATCACTGCAGAGAGTGAACATGAGGTGGTGGAGGGTTGGCCGTGGGCAAAATGTTACAAGGCAGTAGGTTATTTCAGCTCTGCTATGATTGGAGCTAGGTAGGCATATTTGTTCTATCCCAAGAAAATAAAGAGTAAAAGTTAAGAAGAGGAAAAATAAAAATGTCTGACAAGTGTTCCAGATTTAATTCCCTATTAGAATCAAAATTAAGGAAATACCTACAGCTTTCTGTGGCTAGAAACCCAAGTCTTTTCTTCTCTGAGGTTTGGGAATGGCTCCAGGGAGAATAAACGGAATGTAATCGGGATGTCGGCCTGTCCATATCTGACCGGGAAGATGACCAGCATGCAAGAGTGGCCACAAGGGTCGCCTCACAGATGGGTAGCCTGAACCATGAACGAATGCTGGAGTGTAGCTCAAAGATCTGGCCGCTGTGGGAGGATGTGATGGGGCAGGTGATAAGCCTCCTCAGAACCTTGTTTTCTTCACATGGAAGTGACGGAACAATGCTTCCCTCAAAGAATCATTATTACTAGGCTGGTTGACCGGTAGAGATGGATATTTCACAATAACGGTTAACATTTTCCTAACCCCTACTAAGTGCTGAGGCACTGTCCTGGGTTGGTTGGTTGGTTTGATTTTAGTCTAACTTATGTCAGAAGCAACATCAGGAAAATTATGTATCCTTTCTGCTTTTCATCTCTCTTTATTCTTAATGGAGAACAAACCTCTGGAAATGAGTACTTTTGCCTACCTCACAGAGTCATTGTGAAGATTCGAGAAGTTAATCTATGAACATGCTCATTCAAGTGTGTGTCCTTAGCGAATACGAGCTATTTGGGACCCACTCTAGCGTTCTGCCTGAGCCAAGCCACATGGAAAGTTCTGGTGTGGGTGCTTTGGTCTTTCACTAAGCTAGGTGGATGGGTTTGTGTTCTCCACACAAGGGTTCATGCAAGATCCAAAGAGCAGGTAACTTACGTTGATCCGGGTTCACATTGACAGGTTTGTCTGGTGGCCCTGGAATGGGGCCTCTGAGCCTAATGGGGAACACCAACCAAGGGAGGTTTATTGAAGGAAGCCTCAGGCACATTGCAGCCCACAGGCTCACTTGGAGTGGTCAGAAGGAAGGGAACTGAAGAGACACAATAATTTTGTGAGGAAGGAAGTGGAGCTTCTATTAAAAGGATATTCCTTGGTCATTCTTGCTACTTCCTTGCCAGTTTATTTAATTTTAATGTAGTTTAGTTCCTTGCTCGGTTATCTATTTTATTATTATTCTTTAGTTCCTTGCTGGTTTAAAAAACATGCATGTGTAGAGTGTACAGTATGAGTGTGTCTCTGGGTGTAGATGTGTGTGTAGCATACAGCGTGTGTGTATGTGTGTGTGTAAATATATGTGTGTGTTTATAGTACACATATTCTACCCCAGGGGAAGTGGACTGACAACTTCCATCAAACTAACTTTGCAGAGACCTTTCGCCACAGATTTTCTGAGAGGATCTCTATTTTAAATATTGTGGGCCGAAACATATTTTCTGAACTGGTCAACAGGATATGTGGTCTCTGTGTTTAGTGTCATGTGTCATTGAGATTTCATCATTTTCCCAGTTTTCCCTAAAATACTCAGAAGTCCCCACACCCATTCTCTCTAATCACTCATTTAAAGTTTATCAAAAAAGAGATTTTTGTCCTCCCCCAAACATATTTCTCAATGTCTTTTTATGCATTCAGCTTTGGTTCTGGCAGCACTGTCCTTTTTTTCTTTTTGCCAGGGATTTCATACAACTTATAAGAAAGCAAAAATGGAAGGATTAGGGTTGGGGGAGCCATGGGAGGCCATGGAGGAAGGGAGAGGTGGATTATTCTTCAAAAACAAGATACTTCTCCTTTTCCACTCGGAGATGTGAGGCTTAACTTAAAAGCGGGCTCTGGTGTTGCAGGGCTGGTCGCTAGCAGGAGACAGTTAGTTGATTGTTCTCCCTGGATAATTCATAACCATAAAATAACAAGCCTTAGAAGTGCCTCCACTTTGCTTCTCAAAGTGTAGCAACAACCGGGAGCTTGTTAGAAATGCAGAATCTCAGACTCTGACTCATCCCCACTGAAAGAATCTACATGTCAACAGGATTCCCAGGTGACCACAAGCACAACCTTGGAGAAGCACTGGTCTAGAGAACATCCCCACTTCACAGATGTGGAAAGCGAGGCCCGGAAAGGGTGAGGAATGTGACCCAGGAGCCTTCCTTAGAGATAAATGTGCAAAACTGGCTTTATTTCCCTGGCATTGAATCTGGCTTTTGACTTCTGCTCTGTAGAAGAAATCTTATTCCTGCCCAGTCAAGGTAACTCGGCGGTTCTGGATTTTCTCAGTCTTATTTGAGTTAAGCAGTCAGTGCAAGATGGTCCCTCACTCTTTTACCCTGTCCTCTTATGCAGGGGTGGCCAAGCGCCCAGGGTTCTCATTTTCAGTTCTGGAATCCGAGGGGCAAGGCGATTACAATGGACAACTGTGGGGGTGCCTGGGTGGCTCAGATGGTTAAGCATCTGCCTTCGGCTCAGGTCATGATCTCCAGGTCGTGCGATCAAGTCCCAGGCAGTGCTCACAGCTCAGCAGGAGAGTCTGCTTCTCCGCTTGTGCTCTCTCTCTGTCTGTCTCTGTATCTCTCTCAAATGAATTTTAAAAAACTTAAAAATTTTATATATATATATATATAATTTTTTAATATTTTTTATATATAATTTTTTAACTTGTTTATATATATATATATATATATATATATATATATATATATAAACAACAACAACAATGGGAAATTGTGTCTTCTGCCCATTATAAGGTATCTGGATCCAGAGGCAAAAATTGTTCACCTTTCCAAGTTAGAGCCCTTTTGTGGGGGCAACTTCAGCATGAGAGAAGGGCATGTGTTACTAATTCAGACGAAGGCTCTGGGTCAGAAAGCCTAGCAGAGCTCCGGGGGCATGGCAGATTGGTCCATGGTTGTCCTCCATAGAGACTAGAATGAACAGACAGAACAGCTCACTCATGTGTCCGCGGAATAACCTTGCAAGGACCGGGTGACTGATCAGAGAAGCTGTGAGGCCTGTATAAAACTCAGCTTGAGAGCATTTTTATAATCTTAGTCCTAGAGAACTTCTAAACGTGAGAGAATGCTAGTTCCTCTTTGGATTTTGCATTTCTTTGCTTCTCAAACCATCTAAGTGTCTTTTTTTTTTTTTTAAGATTTTATTTATTTATTTGACAGATAGAGACCAGAAGTGGGCAGAGAGGCAGGCAGGGGGGCGGGGGAGCAGGCTCCTGTGAGCAGAGAGCCCGATGCGGGGCTCCATCCCAGGACCCTGAGATCATGACCTGAGCTGAAGGCAGAGGCTTTAACCCACTGAGCCACCCAGGTGCCCCTCTAAGTGTCTTTTTAAAAGGGACTTCAATCAAGTGACAATCCTGACAATCTCTTTGCGCAGATGGAAGAATTAGGATATTTGTAACTTGATCTTGAGAGGGTAGAGGTCATCTCCTTGAAGTAATGATGCCCACTACATAGCAACTACAAGTAGAACTAAATACATCACACCAGGGGCTCCTGCCGCTGACTAGGTCATCTGGGCCCTGGTCTGGTCTGAGATGACGACCCAGGAGCTGAGGAAGCAAGTCCTAAATAGGGTTGGGGTGAGACAGCAGTTTCCTCAGTGGAACTGAAAAGATTTGGAATTACAGATAAAACTGTTCAAGGACTCTCAGTGATAATGTTGATATTTTACATTAAGGTATTTTGAAAATATTTTATATTCCATGTGCCCATCATGTTTAAGGGAACTAGGCCTATTAGAATAATAGGTCAGCCTTATAACTCCAATTTGGAGTATATAATTAATTAATTGATTTTAACTTGTTATTTTTAAGTAAGAATCTTTCTGTTCCATATACTCCCACAACAGTTAAGACCCAACTTCGACTCACCAACTGAAGTTTAAGTAATTCATATAAATAGGTTCAATTTCTCTTGGAAAGTTAAAAAACCTGAAGTGGAAATAAAGTGAAACTAAACATATTCAAATATAAATGTCACTGGAGAGATTTGAATTTTTTGAATATTTGTAAATGAAACCAAATATTAAGCAAAGCAATCGCCCAGTCATAATCACTTGGCAGTTACCTAAAAAGTAATTGCCCAAATGGAGCACCTGGGTGGCTCAGTGGGGTAAGCCTCTGCCTTCAGCTCAGGTCATGATCTCAGGGTCCTGGGTTCGAGCTCCGTGTTGGGCTCTCTGCTCGGCGGGGCACCTGCTTTCCTCTCTCTCTGCCTGCCTCTCTGCCTACTTGTGATCTCTCTCTCTCTCTATCAGATGAATAAATAAAATCTTAAAAAAAAAGTAATTGCCCAAATAATATTTGCAAGACTAGTAATCTTGATCTACAAACTGTACTTCAAAGCTACAGGTAGAACCAGGTTTTTTAAATTTTAAACTTAATAAATCATAGTTAATTTAAGAATAACAAGGTAAACCTCTGAATAATGTTGTCTCTGTAAAACCCACAGTTAGCGGCACCAAAAACTCGAATTATCAAGAAGCTGGCCTCTATTGCTAAGGTCTTTGATTCTACTGGGATAGAGCCACACATCCTGGCCCCAGGAAGCACTTATTGAGAGAAATTTCTGTGATTTCCATGTGGGCTGCCCTCAACCCACATCCCAACACCTACCTCATTCAGCCTTTCTCGTTCTACCACTCCGGTACTGTAGTGGTCAGAGCTTCTTTATAGGACCAGCAGCAAGACCCAGGTCTCCTCTACCTTAGCATCCTCCTGTCCTGGGACTCTTCCTCTCACTTCACTACCAGGGCTTTACCTCAGAAGAAGGGGGTCCTCACCATCTCTCTCAGGGAGTCACATGCATAGCTCCTTCTCTACCTCCCCTCCTCTCCGTGAAAAACTTCTCCCTCAGAAAGAAGAAAACTAGTTTTGTGTCTAGTCTGTTTCAATCTATTGTTTGATGCCTCATGCTCTCCCTCAGGTTCTGGGCAGTGACAGTTTATTTTCCAAAATGGTGGCACCAATATCTTTCATTTCACATGCACCTCTTTCATGTGCTCTTCATCTTACCTCATCAGCAGATGGAGTCTAACACTGCCCTCTTTGAATTTGGGTGACTTAGGGATGTGTTTTGATAATAGAGTACAGTGACATTGGATAATGTCTCAAACTAAGTCATGAAAAGATGATAAAAATTCTACCTTGTTCACTGAAGTATGTATGAGCTTGAGGTCCCAAACTGCCCTATTAAGAGCCTGAGTTCCTAGAGCCAAGCCACATGGAAAGTTCTGTGTAAGTGCTCTGGTCTTCGAGTCTTCCTAACTCTATGTTTGCTAGGTCTTCCATCATAAAGTACCACAGGTTGAGTGCCTTGAGCAAAAAATGTATTTTCTCAGAGTTCTGGATGCTAGAAACCTCCAGATCTTGTCTGAAATCAAGGTATGGGCAGGGTTGGTTTCTTCTGAGGGTCATGAGGGAAAGATATATTCTAGGCCTTCCTCTTTGGCTTATAAACAGCTATCTTCTCCCTAAATCTTCACTCCATACATGTCTGTGTTCAAAATTCCCTCTTCTTAAAAGGACACCAGTCCTATTGGATAAAGGCCCACCCTAGTGATCTCATTTTAGCTCAGTTACCTCTGTAAAGACCCTATCTCTAAATACGGTCATTCTGATATACTGAGGATAAGAACTTCAGCATATGAATTTTGAAGAGAACATAATTCAACTCATAACAAAACCAATGAACATAATAAAATAATTCTCATTTTATGTCATTAAATTTGGGATATTTTGTTACGCAGCAGTAGTAACAAGAACATGGGCCTTGGTAGTCAGGGAAAATTTTGAATTTTTAGATTCAGAAAGTAGCTCTTTTCAAGCACCTTTAACATTTGTGTTTGCTATGAGTTTAAAACATTCATTGAGAAACCCAATATGTTCTGCATACACTCTTTGACTCAATGTGGCATCAGGAAAATATATAGTAACAGAGAACTTGTATTATCTTGAAAGAATGTCTGGCTACACATTTACACAGCAACATTCATGGAGCCTCTACTATTAGACAGATACTACTAAGTGGTCAGCAAGACATATGAGGTCTCTGCTCTAGGAGACTTATTTTTCATTGGGACAGATAGACATAATTAGTGACTAAATGAATATCAAAGGGCTGAGTAGTAGTACATGGTGTTATGGGAGCATGTGATAGGGGTTTGGCCTTGTCTAGTGCTTAGGGAAGATGACACTATGGTGGGAAGGAAAATGGCCCAAATGCAGGACAGAAATAAGTCCACTGCTACTAGAGCCTAGAAAGAAGCCACACTTCAGGAAAGATGGGCAAGACTCAAGCCATTGCAGGAAATTGCAGGCCATCCAAAGCAGCAGGGGAGGAACGAGAGGTGGTGGTAATGTGATCAGGGTACACTGCATGCACTTGGAGTCATTCTTGTAGAATGTGGAGAATGGATTGGAGAAAGATAAAGTGGGATGGGAAAATCATTTAAGAGGCTTTGCTCAAGATAAGAAATGAAATAGTCACAGTAAGAGATTATGTATTTTCCTCTGTGCTGGCAGTAGTGATGGAAAAAAAGAATGGACAAATTAAAAAATATAAATCTAGGAAGCAAAATAATATAAATAAAAAATAAAATAACAAAAATGTAAATATAAATAACAAATAAAAATATAAATAAACATAAATATAATAATATAATGTAAATAAATAAAATAAAAATAGATAAAATAGATAATATAAATAAAGAAAAATAAAAAGTAGATAAAATAGATAAGACTTCAGGAAGGATCGGCTCTGGTTGATACAGGAAAGGGAGCTAGTCAAGAATGACTTTTGTCTTTCTGCTTTCTTATGTGGATGGATGGTGGTGCCATTTGATAAGATAGAGGCTTCTGGACCAGGTTTTGGGAGGAGGATCATCAGCTTAGTCCAGAACTAGACTGTCCTACAGATAGCTCCTAGGCCACATGTGGCTATTTAAGTTAAACTTTATTTAATTTAAAGAGAATTGCCACATCTCAAGAGTTCTGTAGTCACATGTGACTGTTGACAACCATATTGGACCATGCAGAGATAGAATATTTCCACCATGGAAATAGTGGGCAGCACTGGTCTAGAAAGACTGAGTTTGAGATACCTTTGGGGCATCCTGAGGAACTGTTGAGACAACAGTTGATTTTTATCGCTCTGGAGCTCGGAGAAGGATTGTAGCTAGAAACCTAAATTCTACCCACACCATTTATCAAATATTCACTAAGACCTTACTTAGTATGTTTTAGTCACTGCTCTGCCTCTAGTGCCTAGAATAATACCTGCCACAAAGTCTCACAGAGCTTACTCACTGGTATGGGTGAACAGATAATGAACAATATAGCATTTCCCGGGTGGTAACATGTGCTAAGAACAAGATTAAAACAGGATAAGTGGGTGAGAGGGTGAGAAGGGGTGTGGAGCTCTCTTAGTTCCAATGGGCAGGGGAGCTCTCTCTGATAGGGTGACATTTGAACAGAGACTTAGAAGTGTGATAGGCTCAAGACAAGAGGGTGCTTGTGGTTCATGAGCCTGTGGGTTGTATTTGAAGCCTTGGCCATGAGCGGCATATGCTAGGAGAGATCCTACTGGTTGGTTAAGAAAGGCCAAATCTGCAGAGGAGACAGAAGAGGCAGGGGGCAATCATAAGAAACATGGATCATAGAAGCCAAGAAAGGAGAATATTCTGAGAGGCGAGGTGTGGCCAACACCTCTGAAGGTCTGCTGTAGACTAGAAGGGTCCTGGGTTCTGCTGACTGACATGGAGCCATTGGTGGTTTTGGCTACTGTTGCTTTGTTGGTGTGTGTGTGTGTGTGTGTGTGTGTGTGTGTGAGGAGTGTATGGTAGGTGAGGAAAGCCAGACCTGAGTCCAGACAATTTGGAGAGAATCAGAGACATGAACATAGGGAAGAGGGACAGGAGCTCCTGGGTCTCAAGGCAGAAAGTCCCGACCAGATACCAACCATGCCCTTCACCTTCCATCAGCACGTAGCATCTGTTTCAATTTAGAACATCAGCCAACAGGGCCAAGGTGGGGCTCGGAGTTGTGGGGGGGGGGGGGGGCCGGCGGGGGGGCAGGGCAGCACTGTGTCCTGTTAAGTTGGAAAACAAAAGCAGTAATGGCAAATGTTGAAATGTTGTCCAGAGGGCAGAGAAAGCAGGGACTAGGGGTCAGCTGAGATGCTGGACATTACGGATGCCACATCATTCACTCAACAAATCACCAGCAGAGATTATCTAACAGCACCCTAAAACAAACAATAGTAGTAGTGGTACTTTCTGAGCCTTCCTGTGTGCCAGGCTCCATTCTCATTCCTGTGGGGTAGATGTGGTCATGTATCCATTGTACAGTCCGGAAGACCTGGGTTCAGAGAGGTTAACGACTTGCCCAAGCTCCCACAGCTCAGAAGTTGGGAAGCTGGGATTCGAATCCCGTTAATAACAGAGTGCTACGAGGATGCATCGAGGGACAGCTACCATCCATCCATTCACTTGCTTAGCAAGCACCTATTAAGCACCAACTATAGCTGAGTGATGGGAAAGCAAGAATAAATGGAGCACCAGCCCCACCCTCCTATGGCATAGAGTTTGGGGACAAAGACCTCAAGCAGGCTCTGCGCTCAGAGTGATAAATGTTGCGGAGGGAAGCACCCGGCGTGGGAGTGCCACAGCTGGCTCTCAGCGACCAGGGAAGGATTTTCCAGGGAAAAGATGGGGATAAACTGAACTCAGAAGGTGGCTGCAGTTGACTTACTGGGGGGCTATGTAAAGAGAGGGTAGCAAGAACCACATCCAGGCTGACAGAGCAATGTAGGCTGTGGCTGGAGGGGAAGAGGGACGGAAAAGTCCAGAACTCAGTTTCCCTGGAAGAAGATTGGGCATTTGCAGTTCCAACCCAGCTGGTGGCTGGGACGCACTGAGGGTGGCGTGTGGTCCGGTTTTTAGGTAGGGAGTAGCACACCAGAGAACGTGAGTGAGGCTAAAGACGTTGGCCTGCTTCACGATGACAAAGATTCCCTCCTTGGCCAAACTGTAGGCTCCTCTTAGCCATCTTCTCAAGTAGGCCTCAGCCTTGGCTTCTAAAGACTTGAAGAGACACTAACACAGGGTCTAGTAGCTCAAGGCCACATGCTTGGAATGACCTTAGTCCCCTTGAATTGCCTGCCAGAGGAGAAAACTCAAGGCTTTCAGAAGCATTGGCCCTTGTTCCAGCCGAAGCCTAAGCACCTTGTCTCAGAGCCCATCGTAAATCCTTCCGCGGTCCCTCTGAGGCAGGCATGTATCTCATACGACTAAGGAGCTTCTTCTCCACATTCCTTGAAGTGAGATCGTCAGGATGAATACGACCTCTGCCCCCCAGTCTCAGGGGGAGTTAGGGGAGAGCAGAATACTAACCTGGATCACTGCCTCAACACACCAGCTGACCTCATCCGCTGTACAAACCTGACAAACCCGCTGTAAGGTTTCAGTTCCCCTGAGCCCGGCTCACCCCTCCCCATCCCCCTTTCTCTCCCCCAAAAGTCCAGTCACCTCTGTACATATATCGAGTCAAGCTGAGTTCACACCAGACTCTCTTCCCTACTGCAGTAGTTAGTACTGGTTAAAATCTGCCCTTATCACTTTAACTAGCATCTAGTTTTGTTTATCTCTGACAACAGTGCAGCTTGAAACCAGGTAAGAAACTACCCAAACCACTGGGCAGAGTAGCTTTAAGCTGTGTTTGGCCACAAACATACAAACCTTGAGGTCTGAAACACAGAGGCCCATGTCCCTAAGCCCTTCACAAAGCTCTTTCGACCTCCTTGACCTCCTTGGCCTGACACGGCTGTTATACCCCTCTGCAGAACAAAAAAACCGCTGACTCACTGAAAACAGAGCGCGTTTATAAACAGGAAGCTGAGTGTGTGACCACAGACATTCAGCATCTGATAGCAATTGCTGAATGTGGCAAAAAAAAGTTTGAATTAAAAAAAAAAAAAAAATCTGTGCCGCTAAGTTGGAACCCTCTAGCTCATGGAAATACAATCCTGCTATCGATCATTTATTAAATACTTAAATAAGGGTGGGTCTTATTTGGTTGGACCACGTTCGTGCGTCAGGCAGACTGCAAATATTGATTGAATCCCTTGGAGCGTGTGGTTTCTCCTTTTTCCTCTCGCCTCCCTCCCCAGGCAGAGCAGAAAGGCTCCTTGGTGAGTTTCATGGCCATACAGAAGGGATCTGTGTTCCCTTGGCATTCTGGCAGGTTGCCTTCCCCACACAGGGGCTCTGTGCTATGGAAAGCACGGTCTCCACCAGGAGCAATACACAAACACTGGCAGCTTCCAGGCCGCCGTGCAGGGATACGTATGACCCACTGTGTGGCTGGCGCTGGTTGCCATGCAGACGTGCTGGGACCAAGAAGAGCAAAACGTGTCAGAGGACCTGCGTTGCCCCTGCTCTCAACAGCAACAAGGTCTTTTATTTCCCTTGTGGTCCCCAGTGAGGGTTTGGAGGCAGGGGGTGTTGGTTTCAAGCATACTGACCCAAGACAGTGGAATTCCACGGCCAAGGAAAGAACCAGTGATTACCCCTAAAAGGTTTTCTGGGAACTGGCCCCACTGCCCCATCTGTCATCAGGGCCAAGGTGCCCGAGCACCGTTTGACATCTCCCTGCTTCTCGTCTGTGAAATCAGCTTGTGGATAATAATAGCCTGTTGCCTGGTACATACGAAGTCCTACATAGGGAGTAGCTTGGGCTTTCTGTGCACAGTTTTGTTTAACGTGACCAGTCACCTTAGTGGAGAAGCATTGGCAGCCCTATTACATAAATTAGTAACACCTCTCAAGAATCAGTGGGTGGTCCGGTCGGGATTACACCCCAGGGGGTCTAGTTTCAGAGCGCAGCCCTTTGCCTTACTTGTCGCTGAAGTTTTAGAGCAGGTTATGTCTTTCGCTTTATATTTGTACTGTACTTAGAAGTCCTGATCTTCAGCTATTCCCTACAAAGAACCCTCATCTCATAGTTCTTCGGCTTCCCACAGAGCACGTCCCACTTGTTCTGTCTTTTACAAAGAAGACGCTGTGTTGAAATTCACTAGTAGCGGTGGTTGTGTCTCTTGGACAACATGTTATGATTGACAATAATAATTAACTTTTATAGAGTATTCATTGTGCGCTAAATGGGATGGAATATTAGCTCCATTTTACAGGTAAGGAATCTCGGGGCTCAGAGAAGCTAACTTGGAGGCTCCAGAGCCCCAGCTCTCAGCCATTATGCTGCACTAGGAACAAGCCACGCTTAGAACATGGGGTTTTAGGTTCTCTAAGGAGCAGCCTTCTGCTTCTGCTCTTTATTAAAGCCTGAGGAAAGGATTCCTCGAGCCATAACAGCTACACCGCAAAGCCTGGATTGCCAGAAGCAGACCCTGACACAGGTCCTTGTACAAAGAATTATAAAGGAAGTGCGCCTGTGGGGAGTCCAATGAAATGTAAGGGAAATGGGACAGGAAGCCAAGGTGAGTCAGTGGAAGTCTTGAGGGAAACAGGTGCAGGACCGCTGTGTGTGTGTGGGGGGGTGGTGGTGAAGAAGCTTAGGGGCTGTGGCATCTACTTATTATCGGATTTAGCTCTGCTGAGTCACAGAGCAAACTCCATTTCCCAGAAACAGCAAGAGTGTCTCTCTCCTGGGGCGCCTGGGTGGCTCAGTCGGTTAAGTGTCCGACTTGATTTCAGCTCAGGTCATGATCTCAGGATTGAGAGATCGAGCCTCACTTCGGGCTCGGGCTCAGCAGACAGTCTGCTTGAGATTCTCCCTCTTCCTCGCCCTCCACCACTAACCTCTCCCACCCCGGGCCTCGCAAACTCTCTCTCTCAAATAACTCTCAAATACATCTTAAAAACAAAGGACAAAACAAAACAAAACTGTCCCTTTCCTGTAAACAAAGACTAAAGATAAACGATCTGAGACTACAAGGTCCTATAGCAGAAGCTGGCAATTCAGACCCTGCACCAAAGCTGACCTGCTGCCTGTTTTGCGAGCCCGTGACCTAAGAATTGCTTTATATTTTTTAATGGTTGAAAATAAATAAAAAGAAGTATCCTTTTGTATGACATATGAAAATGATAAGCGATTCCATTTCACTGTCTGTAAACAAAGTTTTATTGGAACACATATTTGAACGTATTGGAACTCATTCATTGCATATTATCTATGGCTGTTTCCCCTCTAACATGACACTGTTGACTAGTTGTGACAGAGACCGGATGGTCTGCCAAGCTGGAGATATGTATCATCTGTCCCTTTATAGAAGCATTTTGCTGACCCTTTTTCTACAGTATCAGGGAACCAGAATTCTTCTGGTTCCATGCCATCCTCAGCATGGGCTATTGCCTCATGGCCCGAGATGGTTACTTAAGCTCCAGCCACTGTGTCTGCATTCCAGCCAGTGCAAAAGAGAATAAGGAAGAGTTCTCTTCCTCACTTTAAGAAAACTTCTGAGAAAGTTTATCTTCTACTTTAGTAGAAATTAGTCTTCTCACCATACCTAGCTACACAACCTCATTCCAAGAGGCTATGAGCCCAGAAAAAAAAAAAAAAAAGTGGGATCTATTATTAAGGAAAAAAGAGGAAAATGTATGTCAGGAACAATTCTGCCTCACCTTAAGCCACTCTTGAAACAAGGAAATTTGAAAGATATAACTCTACAAGAAAAATATAATTCTACAAGGCACGAGGAAAACTAAATTGCTCTTTTTACATTTAAGTAATATTTCTTCTCTCTGGCCTAAATTTCAGCCATCTTAGTCCTTCCCATGGCACAACAAATTAGTTATATTTCTTGGTAAATCACAATATCACCACAGGCCAATGAGTAACTAAACTGATCTATAAATGAAATACTATAGAATACTATAGAATTCAGAGTGCAGCAAACAAACGATCTACATATACTAACATGAATGAAGTAAAAGCATCTTGATAAGAACAATAAGTTACAAAAAGAAATGTAGCATGTGATTTCTAATGTTTATATAAATATATAATGCACAAAATATGGTATATATCATTTTTGGATATATCTATACAATAAAAGTTTAAACATACCTAAGTGGTCAGAATTGCGGTTGCCCTTAGGGAGAGAGGTTAGGTTGGGAGGAGGGTGCTCCATCTGTCCTTCATGCTTTCTTAAAATCTTTTCTTAAGAAGTGAGAAAATTGATTCTGAAGCAAATAAGGCAAAATATTCCCATCTGTTAATACGGGAGGTCAGTCCATGAGTATCTGTTCATATTTTCAGCTCTTAGCTGTATATTGGAAATGTCATCATTTAACATTTAAAATTTAAAAAAAAATAAGGCACTATCACTGTTCTTGTGCACAGGAAAAAGATTTTCATTTATTAACATTGTTTCAAGTTCATTCAGAGTGTGTAAGTAGTGCAGATATTATATTACTAATTTTATTATAATATAGCATATAGTGTATCTCCTTTCATGTGGATCTCCAATTAAAACAATTCTCAATACATTCCCCTAAAATTCCTTTCCATGAACAGTTACAAATGCCTTATTTAACTGTAGACTTTGTATTTTTCACTAAGTGTGCTCACAACTGGGCTTCTATTTTTTGACGTTATGGCTCCCAGTGGCTGACAAGACCAACAGACCCTGTTTCCTTGTTCCAGAAACTCCAAGGGGCCAGCCCACAGGGACTCCCATGTTGAGTCACATATCTCACCAGGTAACAAGAATGTATGCCTGCAGATAGAATAACCTTGGGCTCCAGGCCATCACACAGCCCTGGCCTTTCTACCTTTTTCCAAAGAAGGGAGCAAGGTGGGGAACAGCCCCAACAATGCTTCTAACATTTCTAATTTTATCTCTAATTTTGAAAGGACCTCTTGTTTGACTTAAGAGTAGGGGTAAGAGGTATGGATTATAACAATGACTCATAATTTACAGACAAGGAGCTTCTTTGCCTGCATGGGTCAGTAGGTCTCAATCGTCTCTATAGTGTGTCAGACCTGCTCTGCCCTGGGAAACTGGGAAGTCCTTGAATGGTCTGACTGCTGCTCCCTGCCCACCCTGCTCCCTCAGATAAGGTCCACTAGCCAAACAACCCTCCTTATCATGGGGACAAGGCACAGTGCCTGCTTAGCCCTGAGTTAGTGGGCCTCAGTTCCCTGCCAGCTACAGAAATATCTACAATCACATCTTCCTGAAAAAAACCAGGAGTCCTTCCAACCTCTTGTTCCTGCCAAGCCTGCCCAGCCCCCCAATATCCCCTGCTTGTTCCTTCAGTTGCCAATGACAATTCTTGCCCAGCTGTGGTGGGGGAATACCTTCTTTCCCTGGACAACAGGCTGCCATCACTCTCTGGCAGGCGGTGTCCTATGTGTGGTCCACCCCCAAGCCCTAGAGCAGAATCCCTCCCTCATGAACAAGCTGAAGAGGAAGCGATCAAACCATCTATGATTTTCAGTTTTTTCTTCTTTAGACCAATCGTTACGATTGCATGAGAACATTCGCCTGTCTTTTCTTTCCAACAACTTTTCCTTGTTCAGGAGGATGAGGTGGGGGGAAAAAATACATGCAAAATGCATTTCATGATCTCTTTCTAGTTGAAAATGAGGAGATTTCTGCTTTGATGGAAAACTGAGGGCGGAGGGTGGCTGACAAAGGGTAGAAAAACCTCAGTCGAAAGGTTCCCTGAAGATCGTTCACTTGGAATGTAGAGAAACTGAATGATGATCACAGGAAAATGGTTCATCACACCATAAACAGTTGTACCATAGCAGCCAATACTTTACAACAGGCCTGGTATGGAAATGATGAAGAACTGTCTCATCATGAATATTACTGTGTCGTGACATCACGGACATTACTGTGTCGTGACATCACGGACAGGATGCTACTGTGATATTCTGCTCTGTGGTACATATTTGGCCACAGTGACCTCACTGAACATCTCCCACAGCCACACAGTACAGCAAATCACCTTCACTTGTTACCTTCATGTGATTTTTTTTTACATGGGCAATTATAAAAACAATTGAGTTGGAATGTTTATGTTGTTTGGATGTTTCTGGCATTTAGAATCTTCAATAAATATTTCTTTTTAGTTCTTTTAGAAATGTCTTTGGTGGTCTTGGGAAATTGCAATTTATGCTTCTGATGTGCTTTCAATAAACATGAAATCTCGCATCACAGGTGAGTCTGGACTGATGATGTATTCACCCAAAAAATAGAGATAGTAATGAAACCTAGAGAAGTTAAGCTTCAAGGTTACCTGTCAGATATATAGATTTTTGTCTCAGAAAGTCTTTCTGGTTCTTAAATCCAATGTTCTTTCTACACTCAGATTCTTTTAAATGTCACTTCTTTATATTTCAGTTCCTCATAAGTTGATTAGACTAGCAAATATCTGAGGAAAATAGAATGGTGGTGCTTAAAGCGACTTTAGAGGCTATCTCAAGTGTCAACATATACAAAGTAAGGAAGACATCAGGTTCTTGGGATAGTGGAGTGAGGAATATTCATGAAAGTATATTGTTAATTTCAAATGTTCTACCTGGCCCACTCACATATGATTAATGATATTCTGGAACTATACTTTGTTGTACCCAGTATGCTTAAAATACTTCCAAACTGAAGCTCTAATTTATAAGGTGTTAATTTAACAAGAACTAGAAACCGAAAAGCCTTTGTGGTTAAGAAAGCTAGTAGACTTTGTCCCTGCAATAAAGATAGAACAATTAGGGTGGAGTTTTCGAGGCTGCTTAGTCTAATCCAACTGGCCAAAGAAGCTTCATCCCTGTCCATGTAGAAGCCGGAGATAGGATCTCTGGAGCATATTCCTATGTGGGACTCCTTCTGCTGTGTCCTTCTTGGGGTACAAAAGGAGACCAGTTGTCCCTGGCTATCCTCCCAAGACTAGAATGATAATCCTTAACAACACTGCACAGCACTTTCATTCACAACTCTTAGGAAATTATAATACCAGTTTTTCATTTAGACTTGTTGATGGCCCTCAGCTGCTCAGTAGGACAGGCTTAGAGGATGAGAAGGAAAGCTAACTTCTTTTTCCTTTTGGTATTTTACATTCTTTGGTCAGTATAATAAAGTCAAGTTTTCTGTCTTATAATTCCATGCTAAGGCTTGCCATGGTGACTTTTATATTGAAGTGATTACAATGTATTCTACAAGGACTTACATTTCTGATTAATACAGAGTAACAGCAGCTAGATTTACCCTCCTACCTGAGACAACTGGGAAAATCTGAACAAATGTGTGAAGTAATAATGCTCAAGACATTGGATGTCAGGCAATGAAGGATCACTGAGAGATGGGAAAGAAGTGAGATGAACTAGATGATTGCCCAGAAACTTTGCTACCACATGAGAAAATTTTCCATCAGCACAGGGATAAAGAACCCAGGCAGAGCCCAACTGTTTTGCTGAGTTAATGAGACAGAGCTCAGAATCCAGGGAAACAGAGATGGCTAGAGTTTACAATGTGGAGTGCCAGCAAGAAGAGAGCCTCACAGAGTCGAAACCCAAGAGAGCTGAAGAGAGAGAGTCCTCCTTAAGTATGCAGTTGAGTGTCAACCACTGTGTGCATGTGAAGAAAATACCTAGGACTAGAGAAAGAGTCACCTGAAAGAAGGAATAGTCCTCAGACTTGACACAGGCCTGAGAAAAGTGCCTGTTCCCTAAAGCCCTAGAGGAAAAACTCTAATTCAGATAGAATTAGAGAACTATGAAGAATGTTGCCTCAGTAATGGAGAAAAATTGACCTCAGGCTAAAGGCAGCTTCAGTTCAGTCCAGCACAACTTCAAAGCAACACTTGAAGGATTACATTGTTTCCAAGTAATTTAACTAAATTCAGAATAAAGCTCAATGAGATTTATAGGAATCAAAAATACCCAGCTGCCAATGTGGTCAAATTCACAACTTCTGACATTCTATCAGAAGTTACCAGACATACAGAGAAAGAGGAAAATATGACCAATAATGAGTAGAAAAATCAATCAATCAAAATACCCAGAAATGACACAGGTGATAGAATTAATCAACAAAGACATTCAAGCAGTTATGATAGTATTCCTTATGTTCAAGAAACTGGAAGAGAGATTAAATGTGTTAAGTAGAGACATAGAAGATATAAAAAGAAGACCCAAGTTGAAAATCTAGAAGATGAAAATTACCATGGCTTAGACAACAAGTACACCAGATGAGATTACTAGCAGAATTAACATTGCAGAAGACATTGAAGAAGATTAATAGACTTGAAGATACAGCAGAGGGCAGAGGGAGAGGGAGAGAGGAAAGATGACTAAACAAAATAAACAGAGAATCATTCAACTGTGAAACAAATTCAAGAAACCAAATATATGTATATTTAATAGCTTTGTCTCAAATGAGTCATGGTGGTGAGGCTAAAAACTATTTGAAGAAATAATGGTCAATACTTTCCCATATTTGATGAAAACTATAAACACATATATCCAGAACTCCCAACAGACCTCAAGCCATGGGACATGCAGAGATCTTCACTTAAATCAACTAATAGACAGCAAATCACAAAAGCAGCCAGAGAAAAAGAGGAAAAAAGATAAGGATATTATCAGATTTCTCTTTGGAAACACTGCAAGCTAAACAACTGTGGAGTAACATCTTTAGAGTACTGAAGAAAAAAAAATACTATTGGGTGCCTGGGTGGCTCAGTGGGTTAAGCCTCTGCCTTCAGCTCAGGTCATTATCTCAGTCTCTACAAGACTTGCTCATTGGGGAGCCTGTTTCCCCCTCTCGCTGCCTGCCTCTCTGCCTACTTGTGATCTCTCTTTCTCTGTCAAATAAATAAATAAAAAGATTTTTAGAAAATACTATTAAACTATAATTTTCTTATCCAGGGAAAATATCTTTCAAAAATGAAGGTAAAATAAAGACTCTTTTTGCACTATAAAAGCTGAAAGAACTTTTACCAGCAGATCTATACTGTAAGGAATTTGAAATGAAGTTCTTATGACACCAGAAAGAAGCATAGATTTACATATAGGGATGAAGAGCACCAGAAATTATCATTACATAGATAAATATAAAGATGATTTTCTTATTATTTAAGTTTCTTTAAAAAATAATCCACTTTCTAAAGCAAAATAACAATGTGTTGTTAACAATGTATTGTATTTATTTTTGCTTTAAATAATAATCATGCACTGTGGGGTTTATAACATATATAGAAATAAAATACATGAAACTCTTAGCACAAAGGCTGGGAGAGGAGAAACAGAAGTATAATTTTATTACATTCTCATTATGGTGAATATGTATAATGTCTCTTGAAGGGGTACTGTAAAAAATTAAAATGTGTAATAAAAATGTATAATCAAAGCCCTAAAGTAACCATAGCAAAGAATTATACTTAATAAACCAAAAAATAAGATAAAATTATTAAAAATATTCAATGCAAAAAGGTATGAAACGAGGGGAAAATGAACAAAGAATAGATGAAACGAAGAGAAAAAAAATAATGTGATGGTAGATTTTAACTCAACCATTTCAGTAATTACACTACTTATAAGTGATCTAAACACTCCACTTAAAAGATGGAGATAGCTACATTGATTTAAAAAGCAATATCCACCTATATGCTGGCCACAAGAAAACCCACTTTAAATATAAAAATATGAAGTGGTTAGAAGTAAAAGGATTGAAAAGTATATAGCATCTAACGCAAATTCACAGAAAGCTATAAGACTGACTATATCAAGGTAGCAAAGAACATTGCCAGGGATAAAGAAGACTGATGATAAAGGAGTCAATTTATCAAGATGATGTAACAGTCCTAAATATTAATTGCATCCTATAGTAGAGCTTCAAAATGAATGCAGCTAATCCAGGCTACACAAGAAGAATCTTGGCGAGAAATTTAGGAGCTAAGTGGAAGTTCTGAGCAAATGATCAGTCAGATTTTCATGCCAAATGATGAGCTCCCCAGCCCAATATTAAATTCTCAGTGTGTGGTTTTTCTTTAGTGTCCTATACACAGTTTTATTATAACATTTGTTATATCATACCCTAATTAGTTGTTCAGAGTAATGAATGGATTTATCTTTGCCACCATATGGTGACCTCCTTAATGCAGAGACTCATGTTTTACTTAATTTTGCATTTCTTAAACATGGCGGGGTGTCAGACACCTACAGCTACATAAATATTTGCAGTATCAGACCATAGTAACATTCACTTATTTGGGCAAGCCTTTTCAACTATAACAGCTCCCTTAAGACTAGTATCAATACTTCACCATAGGTAGGATATGTAATCTCCTTATTTTACAGATGAGGATGATGAAATAGAATAAGTAATTGTCTAAATTTTATTTAAATATTGAGCTGTTTAGTCACCCATTTTATCCACTGAATTTTAATCATAGTTTAGAGATGATTCAGTTTCAAAATATTAAGTTACTTGATGAAGCAGATGGTGCTTCTTATATATAACTCTCGTCTTCCATTTTTAGGTGTGTGAAGTCTGAATCCATCTCTAGGTAAATTTCTGGAAGTGTAGATTTTAGAGTCACAAAATGGGGAGACACACACAATATAAATTTTTGGTTCTAAAGTTTTTAAGTATATAAAAATTTTTCTCATTATTCCATGTGACCACGTTCTTGAGCCTCGTGTTGCTCTATGCTGTGAACTTAATGTTTGTGTTCCCTTAAAATTCATATGTTGCAGCCCTAGTCCCCAGGGTGATGGTATTTAGAGATGGTCCCCTTAGGGTGTAATCCAGATTAGAGGTCAGAAGGGGAGGTCTCTGGTCTGATGGAATTAATGCCTCTATAAGAGGACACACCACAGAATTTGCTCTCTCCCTTTTCACCACTTGAGGACACAGTGAGAAGGTGATTGTCTGCAAAACAGGAAGATAGGTCTCACCAGAATTGGTGTTCTCTCGATCTCAGAATTTCAGCCTCCTCAACTGTGAGAAAATAAATTTCTGTTGTTTAAGCATCCAGTTGATACTATTTGTTATAGCTTCCCAAGCTATAACTGTAATAATTTACACTGTAAATAATAGATGCTTAAAATGCCTGAATCATGAATGAATCTATACTCCTCCTATCATATGCAATGATTAGAGTATTACAATAGCATCTATAAAAATTCAATCCAACATTGGGCCTAAGCACTGTAAACACATATAAATCATGTAATTTTTTTTCCTCCCAAATGGCGATGTATATTTTTCTCCTCAAAGATGCCATTGTGAGGATTAATTGCTCATTTCTCTACACCTGATGACTAACTGGGAGCTTAAACATCGAGGTTCTCTTATGGCCAACAGTTAGGAAAACCATGTCCTTAATCTGTGATCCTATATTCCACTTTGAAAGCAGGAATATACCAACGTGCCTTATAAATTCCAACTTGTGACTGAATACTCTCTAGGTTTACTTAGATTCTCAACTTGCTACCGCCCGACAGACATCACTGAAATTCGTGATGGTGATGAAAAATGCATGCCCTAGGCAAGGCCCGCTCTGGGCCCAAAGTCCCGGCATGGGGGGCCGGGGAGGGCGGTGGGGGCTGTCTGTTGTGCTCATCTGATTTGTCATTCCTCAAGGCTCTTCAAGTCAAAAGGTGCTGAGTTGCTGGAGAGGAAGTTTTCTTCATGTGCACTCAGTAAGAGGCAGGATCTGGGCGTTCTTAGAAATGCTTTCCTGAAGAATAATAGCATTTTTTTGGTCCATATGATAATAGTCTCCTAAGTCAGAAAGAGACATCAAGCACAGGGCTTGTGGACATTTTGCATTTTGGCTCTGACTAGAAAAAAAACTAGTCATGGGAACAAAGACTGGAGACAGGACATAGGCTAACCCTGGAAAGGACAGTGAAACAACTCCCCTACCCTCTACCGTACCCCTTCCTGCTCCCTAGGCCTCCCCCTTGCTCAGTCCCAGGATCCCCAAACTTATATGGCAACTGATCACTCATGACCCATAGTCCTGACCACCTTCCCTCTTCCAAACCAATTAGTTTTGGGTCCCATCCCTTTAGAAAGTAGTTCTCCATCTTCACAGCTACTCCTTTGTCCTCAGAGTCAACACATAAACCAGGATTACAAAATGGAAGTCAGAGATGTTTGAGACCAACTGATATGTTTGGCTTGACTTGTATTGTGGCTAACCCCATCTATGCTTTGAAAATACCTTTACACTTATTGTTCTATTAGCCTGCTCTGAGCACTCACCACCAGGCTTCTATGACTAATGGGAATTGTGATTGCTGAAGCTAATCTCTAGTAATAGGCAAAAATAATAAATAAGTTTCACTGCAATGTTTAAACTTTTGCTAAAGTTCCTAAGAAGCCATGCTAATTGGAAAGTGCCCATGGAGTAATGTTAAGAAATTTCAGTGAGAGGGACACTCTCAGACCTGATGCAGGAGCATGGAAGAAATAGCTCTGGTCTGATAATGTTCAAGTTTATGAAGGCACTTTCACGGGTGGCCAGTTGAGTTTAGGTGGCTTTATTTATCAATTCTAGAATTCAATTACGTTTCACAGGAATGAAGATATAAGCTAGTAGCTATGTTTTAAATTAATAAAACCATGAATTATTGTGGGAGTTACACATACCAGGAGGAACTAATGGATGTCTCGTCTGGATAAAGTAATAGTGAGAGGCTGGTTGTTGGATGAGGTGTAACCCAGCTCAGTGTTTGAAGAGTCTTTCATTCTACAAAAGATTTTCAGAGTTTTTAAAGACAGAAATACACCTCTTCTTCTTCCTTCCTCTTTCTCCTCCTCCTCTTCTTTTTTAAGTTTGTCTGTGATTTTGAACAACTTACGTTTCTAAGAACTATTGCAAACTGTCATGTAGAAAAAGAAACCAAATTCAGATTGGCTAAGGTATAAAGGAGTTTTCAGCTATATTTTCCTGTTCCCATATTGTTCCTGGCTTGGCAGATCTATGGAGCTCATTGGGAAGAAAATCTCTTCATGTTCCTATTTCCATGTTCTCTTACAGACAAAGATCTTGGAAAGACAAGCCTTCGCAGGTGTCTGCTCTGCACACAAATGAGGCACGTGACCCAGTTTGAAGTTTGTGGCAAATGCCTCCCAGCAATACCCCTATCATTAGGTTATCATCAAAAACAAAACAAAACAAAAAGACCTCTAACTCAATATTTTTTTCATTAGGTTGAAATGCTGATCATCACAAAGCAGATGGCTTAAAGCAATAGAGTAGGAGTAGGGTTATTTTATAGCATGATTTAAATTACTAATAAGCCAAGTCCTACGGCATGGAAGTCTGCAGAGACTCACCATCCACTTGTTTGGGCTCTGATCAATTAACATGTCACAATGGTCTTAAAAAGAAAAAAAAAACCACAGCAGATGTTGGAAATCAGAAGGAATAACATTTAGACATGAGGACTAACAGTGTGTATATGAAATGAAAATAGACCTAAGAGGTTTCAGCTCAAGGCCTGACCCCATTTATAACTCGTTTCTTCCCTGTGAACCTTAACTAAGCCAATTAACTTCTCCAAGCCTCAGTTTCTTCCTCTACAAAAGGAAAATAATATTGTGACTACTTCATTGGGTTACTGTGAAGATTTCACAACATTGTATACTTTGATATTTTTAAAAAAACAGAGCTCCCAGGGCATCTGGGTGGCTCAGTGGGTTAAGCCTCTGCCTTCAGCTCGGGTCATGATCTCAGGGTCCTGGGATCGAGCTCCACATCGGGCTCTCTGCTCAGCAGGGAACCTGCTTCCCCCTCTCTCTGCCTGTCTCTCTGCCTACTTGTGATATCTCTCTTTCTCTCTCTCTCTCTCTCTGTGTCAAATAAATAAATAATCTTTAATAAATAAATAAATAAATAAAATGAAATAAAAATAAAAAACACAGCTCCCTTGTTATCATAATGTTAGAATCAATAATAGACACTAATATCTTAAAAGACTTTAGTCTTCTTGTCATTTTTGAAGACGTCTGCTTTAGATCATCTGACTGAAAAATTGTGTTTAAGTTAATCTCTTTTCTGAAAGGAGAAAAGGTAAATAAGTCACATGATTATTCAGGTTGTCTGTAGTTTAATGAGCTCCTAGATGATTTGGGGAATGACTGGGACTAGCTAGCTACTTCTTGTCTGTGTTCTACAATCATTTCCAGGCTATCCACTGTCCAAACTTGGGAAGAAGTCAGAGTCAATGGAATTTCTTTGTAAAGAGAATTGCATCCCTGATACTTTAAGTTTTTAGAGTTAAGCAATGATGCCTATTTTGGCATCACAGATGATAAAGACCTTGAGAGTGGGGGATATCATGGCCCTCCACATCTGCACATCTGATTTTATAAGTCAACACCTTGGGAGGTTCTAAGCCCCAAACAGACTGGGAATAAGATATAATTTTAACAGAAGTTTCCTTTTTTGCCTTTCCTAGGGTGTGACTTTCTGGTCAGACCCAGTATTGGGGGCCGAGAAATCCATTTGATTAGTATGGAACACCTGCTCCAAATGAAATGGGGAAGCAGGAACAAGATTTGCCATCATCTTTTACAAGACTCACTTCCTTGAGTTTCATCAACATTTTCAGGCTTGTTAGCATCTGACATTAAAACAAAGAGAATTCAGGGGCTCCTGGGTGGCTCAGTTGGTGAAGCGCCTGCCTTCGGGCTCAGGTAGTGATCTCAGGGTTCTGAAATGGAGCCCCGTGTCAGGCTCTCAGCTCAGTGGGGAGTCTGCTTCTCCCTCTCTCTTTCTGTCTCTCTCAAATAAATAAATAAGTCTTTTAAAAAACCACACACGCACACACACAAGAGATTTCAGCACACAACTTCAGAGTCCCATATATGTGACAGAAAAAGTCTTTCTCAATTCTTTTATCTCTATTTAATGTAGCAAGAACCATTCTTAGAGCACAATTAGGAATCAGACAAGCTTTCAGCCCATGTGGCTGGAAGGAGGATCTGCAGGTAGAGGAAAAATGTATCCTTATTTGGCTTCAGGTGACTACAGGAAGAAGGAAGACAAGGTAGGAGTTGAAACTGTCAGGGATGTGGGTCCAGAATTTCCTTTTCTGGGCTTTTATTTCACTTCCTCTTATGAATCTGTAAGACACCTCTACGCAGTGGACCCCATGCTAAAAGGGGACAGTGCCACTGAGTTAAGAGGACAGCATTCAAATAAGATCTAAATTGCATTCTTATTTCTATCCTGATTCTTGTATGGCATAATCACCAAAGAGATAGCCAAGGGGTCACCCTTGGGGCCCCCATAGCCAAGATAAGGAGATCTCATAGTAAAGGCTGGGGGGCCATCTGAGCCAGGGCTCTAGAAGGGCATGACAGAGATCCAGAGAAGGCCACCCTATAAAAACGGAAGTTCTGAATAAACAAGAAGTGGCCACGGGACCCTGACTAAGCTGAGAAAAAATTCAGCAGCATACACCTCAGATTAGATTTTTCCATATCCAAGACCACCTAGGAGGTGGGAGGATATCAGGTAGTTCTGAGACCCTTTGACTCACGTGTTTTTCTTCTTATACCCTAGACACGATCTTGGAGAAAGTCAAGTGAGTATAAAAAAAGCAATTATCCCAAAAGACTAAACATTACCCAGTGAGGCTATTTAAATATGACAGTAGACAAAGGTTTAACTGAATTGATATTTGGTTATCCCCTCTACCTACAACCACCACCAAGCTAGGAATACATCATGAAAAAGACCAGTTCCCGAATTACATCTCTCTGCATATCTGAGTTGTTATGTGAGCAAATTTGCAAGCTTATCACATAAACTTCCTGAGCAATACCAATCCTTGAGATACATCTACTGAAAGCTTCCTATATGCCAAGCACTATCTCAGGGACTGCAGACTCAAGGAATTAGTAGTGTCATCCTTGCCTTTAAGTAGCCCATAGTTTAGTGGCTGAGCCTCCTCAGGTTATCAAAATGGCCTATTACTTGTTACATTTCAAAAGTTTACCAAGTTAATGAAAAGCTGCTTATTTCTTTCTCATGTCATAGTCACGGCAGGTGTTCTGGTAGGGAAAGCCATTATCCTCTACCATCATTCGGGAGCTGGCTAATGGCTGCACTGCCATCTTCAACTTGTGGCTTCCAAAGCCATCTTGAGCATCAACTGTCCCATCAGCCAACAGTGGGAGGGTTTTATGGACCTGGCCTGGAAGTGGAGCAAATCACTGTGACTCACATTGATTGGAAAGAAATTAATCCTAGGGACTCACGTAACAAGGGAGGCTGGAAGTTTAGTCTGGTCATCTGTCCTCCAGGTGGATGGGGAGATGGGATTTTGGAGGACAACTGGAGGCCTTCTCCACAGGTGCAAGCTTCTTCAACAATGTAGCAGATGGAGCAGAATGCCTGGTTGGACATTAAACTCATGCTTTTGATGTGAACTACAGAAAGTGAAGCTCAGAGGATCTTTGGACAGCATTTAGGAATGACCCAAGGCCTTTATTTTTCTTCATTTCTAGCCACAAATATTGGGTTCTAGATTTATTGTATTTGCTGGCAAGAACCTCCTCAAAGGTAATCACATCTATTGTCCAAAAAGAATGCAAGAATAACTTTTCAGAGTTTAGGAGTCTAGAAAGAGAAGTGTCCAGTTTTGTACTGGGACCCATGAAGCCCACAGCAATAGCCTGTAGGCGGGTCTTTTTGTATTTTGCCCCAACCGAGAGGCAATCAAGCTCTCTTGTTCTAGAAAGCATTTAGGATGAGGCCTGCATGGGCTCCTTGTATCCAGGTTTGGTAACGAAATTCTTTTCTGTTTAAATGCTTTGCTGTCTTTCTATAGGTTTCCAAATTAAGCTAAAGGTCTCATGAAACTTGGCCTTGCCTGGACCGGCCCAGCTATTTTCTCTCCAGCCTCTGCATAGACCACATCCCTCCTCGGTTTCAGCCTCCATGCTTTATTTCTGAGTTACATTGATCTTCTTGCTGTTCCCAGAACCACTAAACCCATGGCTTCCCAGCTTGCAACACGTTGTGCCTGGGATGTGACTCCACTCTCTGGGCTGGCACCGATGCTGGCACAGTCAGCAGGGTAGCTGAGTCCTCCCAGGCTGTATCAGGTGCCCAATCCCTTCTGTATGCTATGAGAAACCTCTCCATCATTGCATTGAGCCCAGTGGTAATTTTATACCTAGTCAAACAGCTATTTGATTGACATCCATATTATGGTCTAGACCATGAGATCTACAAAGCAAGAGACGATGTCATCTGCTCTTTTTCTGCTTTTTTTGTTCTCAACATTTGCATCCTGGACCATGCTATCTTGTTTGCATTTTACCACTATTGCCTGACATATAGTAGGTGCTCAATAAATTCTCACTTCATGAAGGCATGAGCAAAGTATAGTAACAATGACAAATACCACATCACAAGCTTTAAAGCTTTCAAGATCTTCACACAGCTTATCTCTCCTGACAAGCAAGCAGGGCGGGGCAAGAGGGTGCTAGATGACATCCTAAGGACTCAATTCCGAAGGCCTCAGAAAGAACCCACTATCAGAAGGGCAGTATTTAAACAAGACGCTGGGGCCAGATTACAGTGTGGGATTTGATGAATGGAGCCTGTGAGATGTTTCCTGGGAAGCATGACCTTGGGAATGGGTTTATATATATAATCATATGCATTTTTATGAACTCTGCACAAAATAGGAGTTAAGAAGGAAAATGGCTGGAAAACTGCCAAAGGGAACATATGTGGGAAGTCTGTTAACAAAAAAAAAAGTGAGAGTCAGGAGAGAATAAGTAGCTAAAATAAGCTAATGATTGGATAGGGAGGAAATCATATTCAGCGGTGAAATAGATAACATAATGGCTAGAAAGAAAACAGGAAGGATAATATTGAAGAAGAGCTGCCAAGAAAAAGTGCTAACTGCAGAAGGTCAGAGAGTCAGTTTACAGAAAGGGGTTAAAAGATCAGGGACGATGACAATACCTTCACATCATTCTGAGTAGAGTTTGATTTGTGGGTGTACTTGGGCGCCTGGTTGAAAGACAAAAAGACAGTCCTCAGATGCATCCTCTTCCCTTATTTCATCTTGACTTCCATCATTACCATTAAGGAGGCAGGAACATGGAAAACCACTTAGGCAAAGTAAAGATAGAGACCTGAAGGTAGAAAGGAATTAGGTCATAGGACCCTTCAACCTTCCTTTCTTGGGTCTCAGAATAAAGCTGGTCTTTGGTAATGTTAACCCTCTCCTCACTCCCTCTCCCCCAATCACTTCATTCAACAAGCTCGTGTGTTTCTGGAGCCAATTGAGAGGAAGAGATCAAATGGTCGGTTGGCAGATTTGCACTTGGAGAAAAAGAATTCTTTGCTCCTGCCCTTCCTCTAATTCCTGTCTTTACCTTAACTCTATATCCCTACACTATCTCCCCATCTCATTTCTCATTCACTCCTTCCACCAAAACTGCTCTTTGTCATTCCAAAATATTTTACCGGAAGTCTTTTATTGCATCTCATACCTTCTGCATGTATTATCACTTATGTGCTGTACATTTTATCTATTGTGTGTATAATAGGTTCTAGGATTTCCCAAGGCACAGATCATTATCTCTAGAGATGCAATGTGCTCCTTTCTCAAGTCTCCAAGGCAAGCCTTGCATATAGTGGAGTATCAATAAATATTTATCAATCAGAATTGCTAAAATTATATGATGTTTAACTATTTAGGGGACTCTGCCTCCTTCACCCCTTTCCTTTCAAATATGTCATAGAAAGGAAACAATTCCCTTATTTGGTATACTTTTTAAAGTATTTTATAGAAATTCAAAACACAGTATCCAGTTCATGAGCTCATCAAGGATGCATGCAGAAGAAATTTGGAGACGATTAGAAAAAAGAAGCAAACTGAAACATAATATACATATTTTTTCTATTTCATTTTTTAAATTTGATTTTTATGGGAATATTTCTAGATTAAGAAAGTACACCATATGTGTGTGTGTATGTATATATATACACACACATGTTAGATATATATATCTTATATATAAGTATATGTTATGTAAGAGTCATATAAATATATATATAAAACCTTAGGCCAGGGATAGTTTTTGAAAGCCACAGTGTGACTCTTTAAAACTAAGACCTAGTTCTTGCTGCCTCTGTGGAGATGGAGAAGATAAATTCCTTCAACTGTGGGATCGTGATACCACAGCTTTGGGTCTGTCTGCCCTTGGTAGGTATTCACCAGCTGCTGTTAGCTGACTAGAGAGTCGGCAAAGTACATATACTCACATGTGTACAATACACAACATCACCTGGACTCTTCATATCTTCATTACTGGAGCCCAGGAAGGCACATTTGAGATCTGGCTCTGGCTTGAGTCCATTAGGTAGGAACTTAGCCCTCGGCATCACATCTCATTAGCAAGAAGAACATTGAGAAGGCTCTAGAAGCCACCAGGGGTCAGGGTCTAGGACACGTTCACTCATCTGTCAGTCAATCTGCAAACCAACAAGTGTCTACTGAGCACCCCCTGTATGCGCTCTGGGTCTGGCTCTGCTGTAGGCAGTGGAAATACAAGGAGGATACCCAGCCCAGGTGTCCTTAGACACCCCTAAACCCATCCCAGGCCTCTGAGCGGGGGGGGGTCTCCCTCACTATTCCCCAACCAAACCGCCCCTCATACCAGGTCAGAGAGAGCTCCCAGCACTTTGGCTTCCTCTTCTTTCCTGCTCACCCCGGCCAGGCGGCATCGGCTCCAGCCCAAGCATGGCTTCATTTCACAGCTGAAGTAATATCGACCCTAGGATTATCAAATTCACAGCAAAATGCACTCTTGTGACCTAGGACCTTGACAAAATGTGGGTACATTTTAGATTTTGGATGAACCAAAGAAGAAGACAAGATGGAAATGATTTACCATCTGTTGGGACAAAGAGAAAATTAAAATGAAGAGGTTCACCCAGGCTTGGTGTTTTTTCCATTTCCTTGAGTGGAAGTTCTATAAAGGCTTGATGGGAGAGAGGGAACAACACACTGGGTTGAACTCATTCATTCCTTCAACACATTTTTCAATCTCTGCCCTCCTGCCAGGCCTTAGAGATACAAGAGTCCACAAGACAGTCAGTTAGGACACCAAAACCTTGACCTGCCTCTTGGCAAATGAACTCCATGGTCCTAAGAAGACACTTCACCTCTCAAGGCCCCCATCCCTAAAATGCAACTGAGGGGCAACTGGGTGGCTCAGTCGGTTGAGCAACTGACCAACCAGCTCTTGGTTTTGGCTCAGGTCATGATCTCAGGGTCTTGGGTTCGAGCCCTGAGTCACTCCACTCTCAGAGCAGAGTCTCTCTCTCTGTCCCTCCCCACCACTCAGGCGTCCCACACGTACTCTCTCTCTAAAATAAATAAACAAATATTAAAAATGAAATGAAATAAAGTAAGTAAAATGCAGCTGAGACCATAGGGTGGCCAGCATTCTCCAGCTTTCTTCTAGGTCTCTCACCCAGCACCTGGAAGAACAAGGACAAATACTCATCAGGGACATGGAGTTCCTAGTGCTCCCTACCCCCCCTCCCACCCTTGGAGGCCAGTGTTTTCCAGAGGCAATTCCTGAGCATCTAGGGGAGAGGCACTGGTCTTCCGACAGGAGTTCCCAGTCAGCTCACTCCTCTGGGCTGCCTCTGCTGAGCTGGCCTCCTGCCTCCCAGTGCATGGAGGCTTTGTGCTGACTTCTGCATGGCTGTCAGCACAGCGACTGCATTCCGCTATGCTCGGCAAGCTTCAGGGTTGACAACCAATGAAAAGAGTGGTTCTGAGCCTGGATGAGAAGGAAGGGCAGTGTTTGGTGCAAATTCTGGGCAGGAGGAGCTCCCAGTGCTGGAGGAATCCCAGCTTGCTGCAGGAACCACTCCACCCTTCTGAGATTAAGGTTCCCACAGGCTAGACTGGCCCGCCACACTTGTCACATGTCCTTAGGCAGGCAGCTGGCCCGGCGCCTGTAAGATCCTGCTCTCTTGGCTCTGCAGAACCTACTTGTGTCTGTAGGAAGTGTTCTCAGTCTCCTTGCACATCGGCCAGGAGTAGCCAGCTTCCTAACCCAGGATCCTTCAACTTTTTTGTGTTCTTCAGCTGTCTGGTGGAGTCTATGGACCCCTTCTCAGAAGACTGTTTTTAAATGCCAAAAATTAAGATGCATGCATAGAAATAAAAGGGACATCAGTTATATTGAATTTCAATTATCAAAATATTTAATTTTGATAAGTATATATGCTTCTTTATATAAATAAATTTGAAAAACAAGTTCTGTATTTCAGAATTGTGATAGCATGTGGACTCTCTCTATAATGATGATAATATGACATAACAGTACCTGTGATTTCTAGTCATGACAAAAATCCCAGATACTGCTAATACTATTGTGTTTTCTACCCACTGTATTAGTTATCTATTGCTGCATAACACGGTGTAACAACTTCAAAATAACAAACACCATCGTACTCAGTTTCTGATGGCTGGGAATCCAGGAACCAGTTCCGGATGCCTCTACTCAGAGCCATGAGGCTGCACTCAGCCTGTGGGCGGGGGCTCAATCTCCGAATTCTGGAGAATCCACTTCAGAGCTCACTCACCAGGATGTGGGTGGGTCTCAGGTCCTGGCTAGGTCTTGGCCGAATGCCTTAATTCCTGTCACCTGTCCTTAAGACAGGGCAGCAGGCTTCCCTCTGCAGGATCCTGGGGCAGAAGCTGCAGTCTTTTATAACCTCATCTCAGAAGTGGTATATCATCACTTCCACGTCTTATTGGTCGTACAGACCAAACCCAGTGAAATGGTGCGGACTACGCGGCCCCGGGATGTCAACATCAAGAGTGAGATCCTTGGGGCTGTCTGGGAGAGGGCTACCACACAGACACTAATAATGAAAGATCATGCTAACTTCAACTTTCAGTAATCTTAGTAAAACTAGAGATATAAATTTTTCTCATCCAAGTTCCTGAAGCCTGAGTTCGACACACAGACTCCGGGTTAACAACCCCTGATAGATGGAGGGTATTTTTTTTTTTTTCTAGATATATTTTGAGTTCAAAGAAAGGTACTGTGAGACCATCAAAATCACAGACCACCCTCTTAAAAACAAATCTCTAGGGTCTACATGCAGGCCTGACTGACTTTCCTTTCATTTGTTGAGCTCAGGGTGGCTGACACTCTTGGCCTTGGACCAAGCCATACATATGGAAATGGCCTACGTTCACTGAATAAAGAGATCTTATTGAGGAACACAGTTTGTTTCCAAATGCATTCAAGTCAGAAAGAGCCTTAGAGACCATCTAGCTGATGACTTCTGTGAGGAGAATATAACAGTCTTGCTCCTGCCTGGAGACCTTCACATGCTCTTCTCCCTTTGCCTGCCATGCTCTTCCTCCAGAGACGGCCCCCTCTCTTACTTGCCACAAGTCTTTATTCAAATGTCAGTTTGTCAGTGAGGCCTCCATTGGCTACTCTACCTGTGCTAGGCAGCTTCTCGACGGCCCCTAGTGATGCCCATTCTCTGGTCTTCATGTCCTTGTATAATCCCCTCCTTTCAAGTGTGGACTGGACCTAATGAATCACTTTTAAGGAACAGAATTCAATAAGAAGGATGGGTTGTCACTTCTCAGATTGGGTCACAGATGCCCTGTCGTTCTTGAATTTCAAATGGCCTGGCCTTCTTGAATCCCCTACCTTGCTCTCTCACGTGCTAACTCTGATGGAATCCAGCTGCCATATTATGAACTGACCACAGAGAAATTGATGTAGTAAAGATCGGGGACGGGGGAGAGCTTCTGGTCATGAGCCAAGAAGGGGCTAAGGCCTTACTGAAGCTGAGTAAGAAACCAAATCTTTCTGCAAGAGACCAAGTCTTTGTTAACAGCCATAGGAATGATCTTGGAAGAGGATCCTCCCTATTCAAGCCCTGAGATGTTTGCCCCCTTACCAATACCTTGCTTCCAGACTTGAGATCCTGAGCAGGAGGACCCAGATACACCATGGAAATTGTTAGACAATATATGTTTATTTCTTTAAGCCACTAATGTTTATGGTAATTTGTTATTCAGCAATAGATAACCAATGCACCATCAGAAACTGTAACATGTCACTCTGACCTTGACCTTTGTTCCTCCTTATCATTTTTCACTATAAAATGTGTGTGTGTTATGTATATTTGCTTATATATGTTGTTGTCTGTCTCTCCCACCAAAATGTGAGTTTTAGGAGGGCTGGTGTTTTGGGCATGAATGGAACACATATTTGGTGCTCAATAAATACTTCTTAATGAGGGAAGGGGAAAGAAAGGGAGGATACAATGGAGCATACCCAGAGGCATGAAAGTATCTGGGTAATCAACCTCTGGGTAATTTTACTATATATGCTACTTATACTTCTCCACTATAGTGATATTTCTCTCAATACCCCATCCACACCTCCAGTACTGCCATTGACCTAGGCAAGCAGGGTCCCTGTTCAGCCTCCACACCTCAGCAGTGGTGTCCGGGTCCTCTTCTGGTACCTGGACTGGTGTAGAAGAGCAGTGACTCCTTCAGGCTGCCCCAAGCCTAGACTGGGTCCTATGTACCCAGAGTCTCAGTCCACCCCATCCCCAAATACAGCCCCCTGAACAATCTAAGAATGATCTTGTCCTTCCCCGCTTGAAATCACGATTATAGTGAATCACTGTTAATAGTTAGAATGTGTATTCCAGGAAAATATAATAATAATAGAGCATGTTATAGATTATAGGAGACCTAATATTAACATAAGCTTTGGTTGAACCCTGGCTTGGGGGAAAAAAAAAAAAATGAGCTACAAGGACATTCTAGGTACAATGGAAGGGAGTTTGAATATGCATTGGCTATTAATAATCTTAAGGAAATTGTTAATTTCCGTAAGTATGATAACAAAGTATGGTTGTGTTAGAGTATGTCCTCAGTCTTAGGAGATGAATCCTAAAGTATGTAGAGGTGAACTGTCAAGACGTTTGTAACTTACTTTGAAGTGGTTCAGCAAAAACAAATTTTTAAGTTAATTATATACATACACCAAAACATGCACATTTGTGTTACACACACACACACACACACACACACACACACACATATATATATGTGTGTATATATATAGAGAGAGAGAGACAAATACAGAGGAAAAAATGTTAACAGCTATTAAACAGAAACAGTAGGTTTATACATGCTTATTATATAATCCTTTCCATTGGTATATATGTTTCAAAATGTTCATCATAGAAGTTTCTAAATGTTAATCTCTTCATTTCCAAACAGAAAACTGGGCCTCAGAGGGCAAAGGGAGTTGCTTGCTCGAAGCGGTCCAGCTGGTCAGTGGTGGTGAGAAACTAGCCGTTCAGAATTGGGTTGAGTTTTGTTCCCATTGCATCCCGGAACATCCTTTCTTACATTTTCCCAGGCCTGAAACAAAGGACTTCATCAAACTGATGAGTCAGGAAAGTTGCAAAGGACATACGCTTCTGTCCCCAATGAAACAGGAATTTTTATCAATTTCAAGCAGACCCACTGTTGATCGTTTTTCCTGGAGCCAATATACTTGTCATCGTGAATGGGCCCTGTATGATTGATGCCACTTAACAAAAACAACAAAAGGATGTTTCTTCTGTTCTCATTATCTAGGCCTTTAGACATGATAGAGATAAGCCTTCAACAGGAATGCCGTTCACATACTTCAGGCCTCTGCCAAAAGGTAATTGCTCATCTGCTACTCTGTAACCTCCTTTCCTTTCCTGTTGTGTTCTTACCTCCCAGGCACCCCAGCCCTGATGTTGCACAGGCTCTGGTTCCAAGCAGCGTGGGTTCAAAAGTCGGCTCTAACACTCACTTCTTGTGCCACCTTGAAGATGGATCTTAACCTCTCTGTGCCTCAGTTTTGTCACTTGTAAAACAGACGCAAGGCTAGTATGGCAAGCAGAAGAGTGATCTCCAAGAATGTCCACACCGCAATCCCCCAAAACCGTGAATATGCTCCTTTATGTAGAAAATGGGCTTCGTGTGATTAAGGTGGAAGATTAAATTATCTAGGTGGACCTTGTCTAATCATTTCCATCCCTGAAAAATGAAAGAGCCTTTCCCAGAGGTGGTCAAAGAGAAAGATGCTATGATGGCAGAAGGACTTGCTGGGCAGTTGAGGAAAAGGCCCCAAAGACCCTGATAATCAGCTTCCTCTGATTAGAAGAGATACGTGACGAGGCATCACCAAAAAGTGTTGAGGAAGAATTTCACAAACCTCAGAATTTTCCAGTAGCCACATTGCTTAAAGGTAAAAAGAAAAAAAAACAAATATAATTTTAATAATATATTTAACCCACTGTACATAAAATTTTATCATTTTAGTACATGAACAGTAAAAAAATTACTAATAAGACACTTTACCTTTTTTTGTACTGAGGCTTTGAAATTAACGAATATGTTACACTTACTGCTTACTTCCGTTCGGACTACCCACATTTCATGCGTTCATAGCCACATGTGACTTGTGGCTACTGTGTTGAACAGTCAGGCCTACCAAGTACAAAACAAAGAGCCTCTGGACCGAAGGACAGCAGGCATAGCTGAAAGTTAAGGAGCTTTACTGTACAATGGGGCTTAAGTAGAAGCTTGAATCCTAAAAGTCGAAAACTTGCTTCTCTTTCACACTATCCCCTCCAGACTTCTTTCTTCCACTTGGCTTTCAAAACTCAGACAGCTAAGTTTATAACATGGAGGCAGTTCCTAACATGAGCACATAGCCAAGAATCACCAGACATTTGAGGGAAGGGTTTAGCATGAAATGAAGAGAACAAAGAATGTGGGGAGATCATTCTTTATGAGTCTCTCTCATTTCTGGATGTTTCTTAAGTACCGGCCCTGTGCTTTTGCTCCTACTATCTTTTCAAAGATAGTTTATATGGCCAACTGCCTTGAAAGATAGAGACACTGTTTCCTTCCCAGGCAGACGGCAGGTTTGTTTGGTGTCCATTATACCATCTTACTCCTGAGCAAAAGTCAGAAAGACTTCCACTGCACTATTAAAAAGTTGGAGTTCCTCTCCTATAACGTACTGTGCATGCAGACATCACCCAGCCTTCTTTGTGTTGCCTTGTGGGAAGTTATGCTTAGGAAACTGATGCAAATTCTGATACATGGGCGTGATTATTTCAGTGGGAGTTAAAGGACAATAGAGAATTGCCTTTAAAATGGTGAGAGGTCTCTATTCAGCCAAACTTTCAGTTGAGGGTGAAGGTAGAATAAAAATATTTTCAAACATGCAAAGTCTCAGAAAGAGAGGAGTAAATAAAGTTCCTGGGACTATGGGAAAGAGAGATTCTCCAGATGACAAGTATGTACTTAGGGTAGAAAGAACCATACCAGAATGGAACACATCAGAAGGTTCCATCCAGAGATGTCTTCAAAAGGTTGAAACTGATAGACTATCTGATATATTTGAAAATACTGAGAAAACTTTTCAACTCTTGGGGAAAGGTTTTGGAGCTGAATTAATGAATGCTACACAGAAAACTAAGCAAATGATAAAGAAGGCAATCCCTAACTTCTAGGAAAATAAAAAAATAATAATAATAAATAAATGTGCAACCCAGGAAAAGTGAGAGTATACAGGCTGGTTCAGTGAAGAAAACCAATGTTTACATAGTTGTAATGAAGTGAACACTGATTAGTGATGTATTCTTTTTTTTTTCTTAAGTGATGTATTCTACATGGTGATATAACTATTTTGAGAGAATAACAAGATAGGAAATGGGCTTGGGGTGGTGGGATAATGCTATGAAAACAAAGTTAAATTTGGATCTTTTTTAGTTTGAGTCATTATGAAGAAGTAACTCTATAAGAATGTTACTCAGAAGTATGAAAGTATCCAAAGAAAGAGCTAAGATTGTTGCATGTCATTGCTTCTGGGGAGCTAGAATACCCTGGGTATGGAGAAGACTCTTGGCTTTGACAATTAGCCTTGTGGACTATTTAACTATTATGTACACGTACAGTTTCCATAGGATAAATACTAAATAGCAACAACAAAGAGAAGATGCAATGTGATCTCGCATTGTGTACTGTCCCCTCTCTGCCGCCAGGGCTGGTGGGCAGATGGCATAAACAGGGTGGTCATCCACAGGGTCCTGGCAGTTCCCATGAGAAGCTTCCCCAACAACCTCAGGACAGCAGGAGTGGCAGCCTGGCAAAGAAGTCTCGTCAAAGTGGCACTGTGGCTATGAATAAAGCATTCAAGACATTCACCTTCCAGGAGGGTCCCACAAGGAAGAGTGAGAGAAGAGCACAAAGAAGGGTTTTGTCCGAGCAGAAGGAACAGCTCACTGGCAGAAATTGCCCTGAGATTGACTCCCCATTTCCCTAGGTCCCAAGATCCTGGGAAATAGAAGGTCAATCTATTTTCTCTTGTCAACTTTCAATAGCCAGGGTCCTGTGGTCGGAATGGTTGCGACCCTTCCACTGCCCAAATTCATATGTTGAAACTTAATCCTGCAGGGTGATACTATTAGGAGGTGGAATCCCTGGGAGGTGATTAGGTCATGAGAGCAGAGCCATCATTAATGGGATTAGTGCCCTTATAAAAGAAACCCAAGAGAGCTCCCTTGCCCCTTCTGCCCTGTGAAATTACAACAGGAAATATCCAAAAAACAAAAAACAAAAACAGCCATCTACGAAGCAGGCTCTCACCAGACATTGAATGTGCCAGCATCTTGATCTTGGTCTTCTCAGCCTCCAGAACTGTAAGAACTAAATGTGTGTTCTTTATAAGTCACCTAGTTTGTGGTTCTTTTGTTATAGAAGCCTGAACAGATACAGGGTGTGTATAATACAGATTAGAAACAAAGTTATATGCATATAATATTGGTGCTATGGGATCTTGGCTTTTTTTCCCCCGTCAAGTAAGCTGGTTATCATAGCTCCACTCAAACCCAGGGCTGGGGGGAGTTCCATCAGATGCTCAGCAAACAGACTGTCTTGTCCTAGATCCTGATGTAGCTTCTGTTACTATCAGTTCAAAATGAATAGGGGAGAAAAGAGGGAGACAAATCATCACGAAGCAGGTCAGCTTAGGATCAGGGCCATGTAAGCATTCCTAGTAACCCACACTACTGGCACTGAGGGTAAAGCTTCATTCCTTGTTGCATTATTCAAAGAAGGCCTCGTGGCTGAGGCAAAGGCAAGGTTTCTACATGCAAAAGTGGTGAGAAAAGGGCATTCCAGCCAGAGGAAAGAGCTCAAAGAAAGATACAGGAATTTGGAAAGGCAAAAATCCAACTCAAGTGCCAACTATGTGCCATTGTTAGTATCAGCCTCGCATGGTCCTAACGACCACTTTCCCCATCTATAAATATGCCCAAGGTCCCAGGTTCATCTGTGGGGGTCCGAGTTGATTCAGTGACAGACTCTTGATTTGGGCTCAGGTCATGATCTCAGTGTTGCAAGATCAAGCCCTGCATCGAACCCCAAGTGGAACCCTGCAACGGGCTCTGCACTGGGCGTGAAGTCTGCTTAAGATTCTCTCTCTCTCTCCCTCTGACCCACTCCCACCCTCTCTCTTTCTCCTTCTTAAAAACAAAACAAAACAAAAAGTTAATTCTAGGGAATTTGGGGAAGGGAATGGGGAAGTGAGGCAGGGAAGGAGAGAAAGCCAATCAGGTGTTCATTATTAAGCAAGCTGCTGCTGTAGGTCACTAGAGCTGAATCCTGCTGGGGCACTCTGGGACCCGGTGCAGAAGCAGTGTGACAACATTGCACATCTCCAAGACCCTAGAGAAGCCAGACGGAAGCATATAACAGTCTCAAAAAATTTTATTCATTTTGCAGTGGAAAGCCTTTGAAAGTTTTAGAGCAGACAAATGACACGATCACAGCAGAATGCAGGGAAGGAGAACCTGGCACTCTTCCGTTCAGAAAATGTTTACCAATCTGAATCAAGAATGCTCCATTTCTAGTGAGCACGAGGGGGAAAGTAAAAGACTGGCATTGCTCTAGAACATTTTAAGCTACCTCATTGCTCATGAAGAACAGCTGCTGTATGTCAGCAGCTTTCCACCTACTTCTGACTCCCGGTCTGAGGGTGCGAAGCGGTCACACTTGCCAGAAGGCAGAGATTGGCTTTCTGGGATGAGCCAGCCTCCCTGAAGTGCCAAGACCAGAAAGAGGCAACAAGGAACAGGAACCGGATCGTGGGAGGGTTCTCTCTGTTGTACCTCACAGTCATACATTTCCCCCCACTTGCAAACCGGGAAGAAGGGAACACAGGAGATGACACCTCTGTAAATATCAGGGATAGAATAATGAATGAACTCTGAGATGGATAGACGCTACATGGTGGTATTTGACCTTATTACATTACCTCCCAACAGACAGTAAATTCTGACCCTCTGATGAACTGCAGGTCCCAACACCCTTGACCACAGTTCAGAAATCCTAGAATTCTAAAAGCTGATGTGCTTTCATAAATTTGGCACAAACTCATTTAGCATCAAAACCTGACTTTGCTGTAAGTTCGTGCATACTTGTCCTTTCTTACCCCACCTTGGGTGAATATTTATTCACTTTGTTCCAGAAAAATTTGCCACTCTCAATTCCAAAGTACGCTGGCTTCAAGGATAGTGTATATAAGACTGTGGATCTGGAGTGAAAAAATGGTCCCTTGCCTCTTCAGTTGATCTCCTTGCCACCTCCCCGTCAGAGAGCTGATTCTGCCTGTGGGCACCCATGTAGGGTTCAGAGATTAGGGGACACAGAATGCTCAGCAGGAGTTGGAACACAAGTCTATGTCCTGAGTTCCATGAATGGGAAAGCTCAAGGTCTGGTGATACAGGTTAGTTCCAGATGGGAGAGCACACTGCCCTCCGGTAGGTACGTACGTAACCCCTAGACCCGGTCCTGCACCAGCGTGAATTTGAAGGGCATCAGAGCCCAATGGACTTCCTAAAGAAAGCACTTCTATTTATTAGAAATGCACTTCCTTCCCAGAATTAACACAGGATAGATCTGGAAACTCCCTATGAAATTAATTTAACAAAAACCGTTTTCCATCCCAAACCAACCCAAACAAATTAAAAAGTGATGGAGTGGGGAAAATGTTTGCAACATGATTAATCTGGTGAATTAATGATCTTTGGGAACGAGAAGGCTCAAGATTCAATCCCAGATCTGCCATTCTCTACTATGTGACGTTAGACAAGTCACTTAACCTATCTATGCCTTAGTTTTTGCGTCTGCAAACTAGATGGAAGAATACCTCTTAGGTTAGATCTGAGGGTTAAAAGAGAGAAAACATGTAAAACTCCTAAAAGAGTACCTAGCTCTTAATTGCTTCCTTAATGATAGCTTTTACATTTTTTAGAGAATTCTTTAAAATCATAAGAAAAACATGAATATTCTGATAGAAAAAAACAAGCAAAGAATAGTGTAAGCCGCTTTGGAAAGGGGAATAAACAAGAGCCGAAACATCCGTGAACAAAAGTTTGGCCTCACTGGTATTCAAAGAAATGCAAAATGAGACAATTTGCTTTTGTTTTTACTTTTCCCCTATCAAATTGGCATAGATTAAAAATAGCTTGTTATAGTAAAACCCCAACGTTATGCTGTCAGTGGGTCCAAAAAAATCTGTGTAAAATACAAGACTTACGTGATTATGAGGATTATGAGGACTGCCATGATTCTGCTGCAAAGAGCCAGCCCCAAACTGTCATCATGGCGGGATTTCACTGAATCTGCTCTAAGGGAAGAGGCAGTTTCTTGCCAGCCAATGACGCAATAATGGGTACACCTGTTCCACAAGGCACTTGGCATTGTGTGTTCAACAGCCTTCCAAAGTTTAACTCAGGACCAGTGACTCTACAATCAGAAGTTAGGAATTAAGAAGATCAGAATTCCCACCAAGATTCAAGATTCAGGATTTTAACCCTACTATAATTTAAGTCAAAAATGCAAAATAACCAGGACACCTGGGTGGCTCAGCCGGTTAACATCTGCTTTCGGTTCAGGTCATGATCCCAGGGTCCTGGAATCGAGTCCTGTTTCCTGTTCCTTGCTCAGATGGGAGCCTGCTTCTCCCTCTGCCTGCTGCACCCCCTACTTGTGCGCCCTCTCTCTCTGACAAATAAGTAAATAAAGTCTTAAAAAAAAGTTCAAAACCTAAATGTCTAAAAGTAAGACCTCATTTAAATGAATAACAACACACTTCTATGACTGTTTAAAACTGATGGTTTTAATGAGTATTTAGTGGTATTGGTAAATGTCACTAAGCAAAATCGGGATACCGTATATACATATACATGCATACCTATGCATATATTAATATAAAAATAAAGTTGCAATCTGTGTTCATGTCTGTGTATTTGTGTGTGAAAGTGCTTCGCTTTAATTTTTTCTTATTTATATTTCTTATTTATATTTTTCTTATTTTTTTAAATATTTTTCTTTTTTTTTATTTTCCAAGTTTTCTTATTTTCCAGGTTTTCTCTAATAAATTATATTACTTCTATCATCTGAAATATAAAATCGCTACAGACCAATCTTAGGAACAACAACAAAGCATATTATGTATTCAGTGCCTTCTGCAGGGCCCCGTGGTAGATGCAGCTCAGGAAAAGGCTATTGCTTCCTTCGCAAGAACCCCATTTCTCAAGGGGCGCGAATTTCCCCCCCCTTAAATGTCAATAATGTCAGCAGGGCTTCCCTTCTTCTCTTTGAGACTACCGTTTCTCCAACATCCAGCCCCAACCCTTCCTGCCCACGGCCTCTGGAGAAGCTCCTGCCCTGAGCCACATTTCCTCTCTGTGAGAAGAGAAGGATAATAGCAACTTCCCCCTCGTGGTGAGGAGGTTCATCCAAGGAAATGTGGAAAGCCCTTGGCAGATGGTCGGGCCCACAGAAGATGTTTGATAAGAGCCCATTCCTTCTATAATTCTATTTCTCACAGTGGCCTCTTGGGAGATTAAACAATGATTAAATAATGGTCTGTCACTGCAGAACATTTTTAAAGCTTCTTTCTGGAACAGGTTTTGGGTTGTTTATGGCAGCCGTGACTTGGGAGAATTAGCACCGACAGCTGTTTTACCCCCTTCCAGAGAAGAGTTTTTCCAACAGGTTGATCATAAGACACACTAAAAAATAGGTCTGACTTCCTGATCTGCTCATATCTGTACGTATGTAACTAAAACAAAAAGTTCTATGAAACAATACTTTATCTTTACTACAAAGTGATACATTCAGTTATCTTCTCTTTTATTATGCTCTCTTTCTTGTTTTAAAAGTACTAATCGCAGCCCGCTAAATTGATCCCAGCGCCTGTAAGTGGGTGATGAACTACACTTTGAACTATACATTGCCAAATGTAAAAGCCACTTTTGACCATGTAAGTGCCCTTGCGATGCAGATTCCTGGGCCTTAACCTCAGAGAGCTGGCATGGGGACAGGGAATCTGCATTTTCACCAATTCATGAAGAGATCCTGCTGTAGATTGTCGGAGGGTCCCACTTTGGGGAACTCCGTTCTCGATCCTTGGTGTACTCTAGACTCTGTGAATCTACAAATGACAGGTCCCTTCTCCCTTTCCAGCTATGATGTAGGCTCAACCTTCTGTGCACCTGCACAAGATACGGCATCTGGAGTTTGCGGGGACGGGGGAGAGGGCGGGGGGGTGCCCTTCTGCCCTTTCTGTTAGCAAGCTGAGTGATGAAGGCATTTGGCTTTTATACCTCTGCGTGGGCAATGATGGCATTTTGGTGTCACAAGGCAAGGCGTGGGACACCCATTCTGCTGGCGCTGATAATGGCAGGTGTGGCAGATCTGGCACCTGCAGCCCTCCGGGCAGCTTCCAGCTCAGGGGGGCTCCTCATGGCATCATCGGCAGCAGTGGCGATGTGGTTTGGAAGCCAGTATTTCCCAGGCTGAACAAAAGTAGTTACGTGCTCTCCCTCAGAAGCCTTGCTCCGAGGTATGGTTTTAGGTATCAGTAGCCATCAAATAAAATAAACCTAAAAATCCATCCTCAAAAGACAAATATTTCCTACCAAGGAGAGTTTCCATTTAGCGATGTCCGCATTGTTAGAACAATTGCATTACCTCCAAAGGTGATCCTATTTTAAAAAACAAAAACCAAACAGACCAAAAACCCACCCTCCTTAGGATATAGGATTTCCGGCCCAGTTTGTTAGGAAGTCGGTGCTCCTTTACCTGGTGACAATAGGAGGCAATGGAAGTAAAACAGAGAGAAGACTGAGAATCTGTTTTCTTTTCTTTCTTTTTTTTTTTTTAAGATTTTTAAAATTTATTTGAGAGATAGAGACAGAGAGTGCTAGCATGCGTGGGAGTGGGTAAGGGCAGGGGGAGAGGGAGAAGCAGGCTCCCAACTGAGCAGGGAGCCTGACTTGGGGTTTAATCCCAGGAGCCAAAGACAGATGCTTAACTGACTGAGCCACTCAGGAGCCGCCAGACTATCTGTTTTCAAGGAGCACACAAACAGCCCAACCAAGTATTAGGCTCACTGTGACAAGTGCTCTAAAAGCATAGTCGCAAGGGCAGTTACTTAGCCTTACTGCCCTCCACGTGGTACCCAGGCATTTTGTGCTCATGTGGCCTGAGTCCACAGGCTTACTCCTACAAACTGACATTTCATGTGAACGCTTACTATCCATGTGTCCTCGGTAGCGATTACATCATGAGAATCCCAAGGACAAAGGGCTTTTGAGGAGTTAGCAAGTTGAGATCGGGAGGTTTCTACCAGGGAAATGTGTTTAATGGGAAGTTCGAGTGTAGGATAATAATATTGAATCAATCCTATTTCTAAAACTAAGAAAAAATTCAAATAAGTGCCTATGGTTAAAACACCAATGCTGATTAACATAATTTTTAACCATGCAGATTTATGAGATGACGTTGGCAAACACACCCACTCTATTTTTGTCTTGGGAATTGAATTTGGGGGAGAAAAGGGAACTCGGTCCAAAGGTAAGTTGGTAGCCTGGTATTATGATAGCATTGAAAAGAAGAAAGATGCTTTAATTGGCAAAAGTTTTCATAAGAGAGGCCATAAGAAAACAAGAGTTTTGGCTCCTTCAACTCATATGTTGTTGGAGCTCGGCAGGGGGCTCAGAACTATAAGACTTGCTCAAAGTCAGTGCAACTTGGGAAAAGTGAAGCTAGAATGTGACACTCAGTTCATCAAACCCTAAAATCTGTATTTCCTACCATAATTCGTTGCACCCATGAGCTAGCAGGAATCTCAGAGAATACATCTAATTAGGAAAATGGTGCTCTAAACCAGTACTGGTCCACTGCTAATCCAGTACTGATACACATAGCTTTTAGCTACTAGGTGTGACCTTCCAAACTCTTTCTTTATATCATTTTAACACTTGTCTCTTATTATGGTCAAATGGTCAAATAGAGATTCCCAATATTCTATTTTCTCTAAATCCCAAGGAATGGGTCACATCCTCTCTCTGAACAGAGAAGATCAGGAACTAAATGTCACAGACGCAGGACTTCTCAGTTTGTTCACAAAACAACATTGGGGAGAGATTTGGGCATTGGGCATTGGGGAGAGAGTGAGGGCACTTGACCTTACATCCTGTATCCCTGGGGCAAGTAAAAAGGGTGTGCAGTTTACTGGTACTTGGGTAAATTGATTAAGTCATAGTCTGTCTATCCTTTCAGGGTCAACTGAAAAGAAAAAGAAGAAAGTGTGATAACTTTTGCATTTACAGAAAGGAAGCCTGAAGAACAATCTGATCACGCTGTTCTCCACTCTCCACGTGTATGTTTCTAACCAGGTTTGCATCTACCCAGTCATTCCTCCATTCATTTGTCCATTCCTTCAATGAACTTTTCTTGACCACCTAGTGTGGACCCGACAACGTGCTGGGCATTGAGGAAACAACAAATAAGACACATTTCTCACTCAAATCTAATTGGAATCCTCACTTCCCTCAGTAAACATGTATCCGTGTAGGAGGCACTGGATTGGGTGGGCACTTCAGGGACATGTAATGAGGCATGGCATGGCAGAGTCCTTGTCCTTCAAGGGTTCGTCTCCCAGAGGAGACAGCCATGCACTTAAAAGGCTAAGTAACATTATGCAATGCTAAGTGCCAGTGGAGTGGTATGAAGTCCAAGTGCAACCTGCATTCCAGAGACGGGGAGATCACTCTTGGTCTGGGCAGGTGGGGAAGCTGTAACAGTGGCAGAATTGTGGTCAAAGCTAATAATTACTCCACAGCATTGCAAGGACGACGGGATAATTTCTTTGATAGAACAAAATCTTTGGGGTTTAAATTGACCTCATGGAAATAAACCGGGGGCTTAAAGAGTCACAGGTTTCATTTATGTCATAAGGGTTCATTTGTGGGTGACTAATTCCTGAAAACAGGAACTTGTCTGTCCAGGCTGGAGTCATCGTGAACAGGAGAGATGAAGGTTCGTGATTCTTTTGAAAATTATTCAACACTAATTGTGTTTGGCACTTTTTAAATAAGGAAAATTACCCTAAACTGGACGGTTTAGATTACATTGTTATCTGTAAGAGGTTTTTCTCATGTAACTACTAGGTACTCGCTCTATAATTATAAGGACCTGAATTTTCTCCTTATCACTGACAATAACTCTCCTTCTATATTGGAAAACACTTCTTTTTGAAATTTTCTCATCCCCAATTAAGCTATCAAAAGCTAATCTGCAATCCATAAGGTAGAAAGAACATACAGATGAAAATGTCATTGATGATGTGGACATTTCTATAGCTTCATTTTTAAAGGTTTGGGTTTCATAGCCTGTTAGTTTTAGAGAACTTGTAATAAGTCAATACCAAACCTTATATTCATGTGGTTACATTCTAGATAGAAAATCAGATCCATGCTTCGTGAGAGTTTTAAATTTCATTTAAGTCCTTAGAATCTTGTTGAGGTAGTATAGGACTCTATTTGAGTCAACTTCAATTAATGAAATAAGCTTGTAAGTTTGATATAGTGAGTGGCATGCCTCCTGATCTCTCTTGAGTTCTCATAAAGAATACCCCAGAGTTTTACCATAAATAAGAAGAACCAGAGGTTTCTTCCATTCCATTAAGAGCAACTTAAAAAACAAATCCTGAGTGAAATTAATTGTTGACTTTATTTTAATTTAAAAAATTCTAGGCGCTAATAAGATATTGAGGGCTTAATCTGTAAGACTCTAAAAGGCAAAACCCCAGGAAGGCAAACTGAGCACAGGAACTTAGTTTGACCTGACCAGCAATTATCAACCTTAAGAATTGGCAAAACCGGAAGGACTGTTTGGTGAAAAGGAAGCAAAAAGAAGAAGTCAACGCCTAGAGGCCATCCATGGTGGGGAGTCCCATTTCCTCCCCAAATATAGTATGATGGGATCCAAAGGCCTATACCCTCAGGCAAATAGAAAGCCAAAAGTAAGCCAGCCCTTGTGCAGATTTGCAGCCCAGGTTTGTATCACCTGGATGGTCCCAGGAACCACAAGTGTTGAACTTGGACTAAGCAGGTCCCTTATTTGTAATGTTCCAGGAATAGATAAAAAAAAAAAAATTCCCAGAGAAAAGTTCCATCATCTCAGACATCAGTCATTCCTAAATTATTTTTCAAGTACAAGGACCAACACACAGTCAAATATGATCAGTCACATAAACAAGGTAAACAGAATGAGAACAAGAAACAGTAACGGACAATAGAACCAGAGCACAAAGATTTCAAATATTAGAATTATAAAATGCATATGCTGTAAAATATGTTTTTTTTTTAAGATTTTGTTTATTTATTTGAGAGAGAGAGAGAGCAAGCGAGAGCAAGAGGAGGGGGGCAGAAGGAGAGAGAAAAGCAGTCTCTCTGCTGAGCAGAGAGCCCAACACGAGGCTTGATCCCAGGACCCCAGGATCATGACCTGCATCAAAGGCAGACGCTTAACTGACTGAGCCACCCAGATGCCCCAACATCTGTGTTTCTTATGCTTAGAAAAAATAAACATAGATCTCCAGAAATGAGAAACTACCAAAAGTCCCAGAGCACGGCCAAATTTTCTGGAAACAAACAAAAGAACAAAATGCCTTCAAACTTCTCCACATTCTGGCAGCACTGTACCTTCAGAGTGAGAAATGCACAAATCTCTCCACTTAGCATCCTGGAGAGTCCCAGTAAAAAGTGGCAGGACCAGCCCTATGAAAGATGAGGGCCGGGGCGCCTGGGTGGCTCAGTGGGTTAAGCCGCTGCCTTCGGCTCAGGTCATGATCTCAGGGTCCTGGGATCGAGTCCCTGCTGAGCAGAGAGCCTGCTTCCTCCTCTCTCTCTGCCTGCCGCTCTGCCTACTTGTGATCTCTCTGTCAAATAAATAAATAAAATCTTTAAAAAAAAAAAAAAAAAGAAAAGAAAGAAAGATGAGGGCCTTTTTGCCTCTGCTTGGGTCCCAAGTTGTCCTCTAGGAATAGCTTATCTATGCACACCTTCCCACCCTGGTCCTTTTTTAAAAGTGGATTTGTATAAGAATGTTTATACTTTTTTTGATCTACAGTTCAGGTAAATCAAGAATATCCACTCCAAGTGCTAAATCAGCAGTAGATTGTCCTTTGTGAAGAAATATCTTGTCAAATGTGAAGGGGTAAGAAAAAAACTTACCTGACTGAGTGTATTCTTCTTCCTATTCTTGCTGCAAACATGAGAAACAAAAACATTCTACCAGCTTTCATAGCAATGACTGTTTACCTTAACTCCTTCACTTCCATATTACTCAAAGGCATAGACACTGTGATGCACCTCTCACATCTCTCTTCAAGAACAAAGGACCTAATCCTCAAGGGAATGTTTCAGACAAACTTCTAGTTGGCTGAGCCCCCACCATGGGGATTGTCTCAGCTGAAGAGAGCACCCCACCCAAAGGCCTCACCTCCTTCCTGGGAAGCCCATATCCAATGACTAATCAACAGCAGTATAGAGTATGATATACCTCCACTCCTGCAGGGGGCCACTCTGAACATGATCCCATCTTCAGAATTCATGACAGGGATGACTGACTGTGTCTTCACTGAGATATCCAATCCAGCATCAAAGATCAACTGCTCCTGGTACCCGATCCTGTTTTCCGTTCTTTTCTTCTACAGGTGTTAATCCCAAGAGCATTCCTTCAGAAGGCTCCTACACACTAATCTCTGTGTTCAAGTCTGTCATCCAGGGTACCCAGCGTGTGACCCTGAATGCTTATTGATGTGAACCTTGTACCTTATTGGGGTTCAAACTCTTCTTCTTCAGAGGTGCTGTAATTGTAAGAATTTTATCTAAGTGACAGGAAATATCTTCTGAGAAGATATATATTCTTTCTGCCAATCTTCAGGAAATTTCTCGGAAGTCACACTGCAAGAAGCATCATGATTTAGTACATGTCCTACCAAACTCATTTCTTGGTTTTTCTCATATTTGACAGTGACTTCAGGGAAACAACGAAGTCCTGATTCTTAGAAGTAGAAGCTAGTACCATTCCTAATCACAGCTGAGAACACTGAATTGATTCAAAATATTGGCACTCCAGTTTTCTTAAGAATCTAGTCTTTTTCTCTTAATGAGTGAGCCTCTCTAAGGCCAGTAGTATCTATAGCTGGTTGGAAATTGTAGGAATAGCTCTAAAGTAGACACACGGCAGATGCGCTATCAGTCATCTTGTGGAGGGTCTTGGTTCTGTGACCCCTGGGTTGGGGGAGCCACTGTCCGATCAGGTTGCCTTAATCAAAATCATTATGTGACTACGGGAGTTGCTAGAAGCAAAGTTTCATTTCATTTCTTCCACCCACTCCACCCTCCAAACGCCTAAAAATAGAATCCGATTAAGTTATTCTGTTCTGGAGGACAAGTACACACCCATAACATTTTTTTTTCAGCTTTACCGAAGTATAATTGATAAATAAAATTGTAAGATATTTAACGTGTGCACCCCAATGATCTATGTGTACAATGTGAGAAGGTACCTCCATCAAGCTCACTAAGCCATCCATCACTTCACACAATTCTCTTGGTGGGGTGGTGAGAATAGTTAAGTTATGTTCTCTCAGCAAATTTCTATTATACAGTAGAGTTTTATCAACTTTAGTCACCAGGTTTTACATTAGATTCTCAGACCTTATTCATATTATGCCTGAAAACCTCTTCCCTTTTGTTAGGCCTGAAGCCCTTTGAGGTTAATATTGATGCGGCCCGGCTGGGTCCAAGCACCCAGAGCAGGAGTCCTGAGGGGCCAGCCAGGAGGGTCCTTGGCTTTGAGAAGAATAGAAATCAAACTCAAGCTGAGAGGAATTAAGAGCAGGTTTTACCAAAGGCAAAGAATGAATGTAGATACAGAGAGAGGGTCAGGGAGACTCAGAAAGGAAAAAAGAATGAGTCTTACTTTTGCTGGGGGCCGGGGGTTGTTATTGTGGAGGGTGGTCTGGTGCGCGTGTCTTCTCAGTAATCCAGGAACAAAGACAAGTATTTAGGTGTTCTCCATAGGTCACTTATGCCCTGGAGCAAGGGATCTCAATGAGTTGAGGGTCTTGGAAAATGTTCCTGATGACCCTGCCCCGTCACTCCTCAGATGGTCTTTATTGTATGGAAAAGATTCCAAAGAAACCCACTTAAATCCTTGACTTCACAAGGAGGGCATGCCTTGTCTGTTCTATAAGGTGAATGTAAGGCAGGGGTATAAGTCCTAGCAAAAATGGAAGCAAGAAAAGGAATGAAAGAAGCAGTTTTTCATGGGATCCCTTTAGTTTCCCTGTCTCAGTATCATCAAGCATATACCTCATCAGTGATCGTCATTCTTAATGCTCAATCATTTGCATTTGCCCCTCCAGATCGATCTAAATATGATTTCTTGGCATTAGGTTCTTTTTCCGTTTTGCAAATGAGTTTTATTTTTGTGACACATATGAGATTCAGGGACATCTATGTTTAACAAGAAAAATAGACACATTAAAAACAAAGCTGGGATACTTTTTGAGTTTGAGTGTGGAGAGGGGAGCACTGGGAAAGTTTAACTGATTGGCCTATTTTACTGGCTTCAGTGAAATCTAAGTGGTTAGGGTTAAGAGTTACTTTGATGGATTTATTTCCCTTTAAATGCTTGAATGGGTTTGGAGAGGAATGGGGTTAAAGGGGAACCAGGAATTAGGAAGTTAAAGGCTTTTGGGGAAGACAACCAACAATGAAAAGCAGATCATCCTGTATTAAAATTGAATAGGATTCCAAAAGTTCCCCTGCAAATTGGTTACTTGGAACCCAGAGTCCTGGGAAAAGATACTTGCCTCAGGCTGCCAATCAAAGGAAGAAGAAACCCCCAGGAAGGCTTGGCACATTCCCAGCACCGGATGTGAGGGACCAAAGTCAATTAGGGTTTGAAATGATCAAAGTGGTTAATGTACTCTCTTGACAGACCCCAAAATAGCAACACTATTTCCTCAAATTCTGGCAGAGCAACTGTCAGTGGGTCCTGGGATGACCCGTCGTCCCCGCCACACAACACCCCCAGTGGGGCCAGGTCCTTACTTCAGAGCTGTGAGCTGTGTGGGGAAGGGCCACACAGAGCTTGAGACAAGCACCACTTGGCCTTTCACTGTTGGGTTTCTTTTTCATGCGAGGGCAAGGAAAACAAGAGAAGGCGCAGGCAGAGGTAGAAAGGAACTTCTCTGAGGGGACGGTCTGACCCAGATGTCTGTAACCCCAGGAGTGCTTTGGCAGATACACTGTACAGAAGATAATTGGGCTGATGAGCTGAAAAGTTGTTTCTATTTTGACTTTGCCTCAGAATATCAAAACATTCACTTTCTCTTGATGTAAGACAGGGTTGAGAAGACTTTGCATCAGGCAATATTTATAAACTGCTTTATTTCCTTATATTCGGAGATGAAAGAAGTCTTCATTACCTTGATAGCTATTGTTTGGAAATGTTCTTGGGACCCCAGGGGCTTGGGTGTTTGATGGCCATAAAACTTCAAAGAAGAGAGTACAACTGGCCTGCACTGAGATTCCCTTTTTGCTTTGGAGATGAAGAGGGAAGATAAGAAGACAGGGGAAGAAAGAGAAGAAGAAGGGAGGGGAAACACAGAGCTAAATGGGGAGAGGTGACAACAGGCGAAGTGCCCAGTCATGGGCCGCACAGCTTACTGAAGAGGCCTGGGGCTGCTTTCCACCACAACCTCCTTGCCTGGCTGCCTCATGACTCCACCTCTACTCCAAAATCATCAATTAAGACTTTTCCACTCCTGTTTCCTTTTTAGTGGAACTCAGAAAGGGGGAGGTTGCTTCATGGCAAGGTATAGCACTGAGCCAACGGGCAGAGGAAGAACTGGGCTCACAGGAGTTCATGGGATTCTTAGGGAGCTCGAGGCTTCCACCGGTTCTGGATTCAGGAGAGGAGGGTTGAGTTCCTCTAAGCTAGATTCTCCAGGAGGCAGGGGCCCTCTAGACAACTTCTGGGTCATATAGATGAAAGAAAATAAAATACCATTTGATAAAACCAACAGTAGGATCCAGACTATGAAAGAATACTCTTTTTCTTTCAATATATTTGGTTTTGCAGCACCATCAGTGCTAGGCCCTGAGTGGGACAAGTGCAGAGGGATATTGACACTCCTCTCAAGTAAGGCAGGCATGGGAATAAATGGATACCATACAAGAAGGTCATTACTCTAACAGTGCTGAGGCCAAGGCCATGTTCATGGGTGGGAAGGACGAACTTTGAGGAGTACAGGTCATGCCTCTATCAGGTGTGAAGAAATCACTGCAGTGTCCCCTGCCCAGAGTCTTCCTCCTTGAGGGGTCAAGTGACCTTAGAATAGGGTTTGCTAAGATCTTGTGTTTAGAAGTCTCCCTTCTATGGGGCTGCTGCTTTCTGAGTGTTTCCTTCAGGGACTTTATGCCCTGTGAAAATTTTTTTGCTATTTCCGTGGAAGTGACTTCTTACAAAAAATAATAATAAAGATGTTGTGTCACTCTATGGTTGCCACATGAAGGGAAAAACAAAGAAAATATTATATAGAAAGTGATTGCAAATGGCCGATTGGCCACAGGTGTGGGACTTCCAGAGGAATCAGAAGAGGATTTCTTCCTAGTCAGGTGGGTCCACAGTACTGGTCAGGCCGTGTGACCTGGGCATCTCCCCACTAAGGAAAATTCTGAGTTAGGAACTCAGGCATTTATAGATTTTTTTTTTCTTTCTATTCTTCTAATATCTATGCCATGCATACTTTGGCTTTAGAAGATGTTTGACATAATTTTTGTAATGGCTTATTGTGTGCTATAATGATAAGACAGGAATTAGTGTCAAAAGTCCTGGATTTGAATCTTGACTTTTTTAACTAACTAGTCATATGAACTCAAGCACACACCACTTTGTGAATGTCAATATCTTCATCTACAGAATGGGCTGCTGATAACACCTAACATTTTTTTAAAAATCTTCCTCAGGCTCAATACAAAGGATTATATGCAACTGGCGGTCTTTAAATCAAGCTTCTCAGAAACCTGGGAGAGTAGTCTGTAGCATCTTACTTAGGCTTATAACACTTCTCTTCTTGCTTACACTTACTACAATTCTCTCTAACTTTTCAAACCTTATGTCTTTCAAGTGTGTGGTATTCCACACACGGGTCTGTTGTCTCACTTACTCTTACCACCACACCAGGAATGTGACACTATCATCACCCCATTTTACAACTGGGAACACTGAGGCTTGAAGTTAAGATCACCAGCTCAGAGGCGGCACAGCCTGACCCAGAGCCCATACTTTGGAGCCTCCTTGGGGAAAGTAGCCACTCGCTTCCTCCAGTGTCTGGCAAGTTTCGCGTGATGAATGGTCTCATTGGTCTTTCAGGGCTTGGTGCTAGAGCTCCTTGTGTTTATAAGACAAGAAATGATGAGCTGCCTGGCTCCTCCCCAGCTGGCTGCCCCAGCAGCCACTTGTCACACCTAATTGGAGCCCTTACCAACACAGCCCAGACTCTCCAAACCCAGTCGTTGCCACTTACTGCCGAAGGATGAAAAACCCTCTGACCTGCGTCCTAATTGTTTTCAAATTAAAAGGTACTTTGGGGACAACTGAAATTCCCCCAAGTGCTTGTCTGAACGATTCTGGCAGCTTTTCCCGAAGTGCTCTGGCTCCCAGCGCAACCACCCAGCCTCAGACTTTCCACCCAGTGCAAGCCCTCACCCTGCCCACTTTCTGAGCTCATGCTCTGAGCACTGTCCCAGCTCCTGGCCTGTGAGGGGTCCCCTCCCACCCCGCAGAGCTGGTACCTTTGCCCCAGGTTGACTTCAAGAGAGAGACAGCCAGGTGAAGATTCCTAGAATGTGCTTTGGGCTTTGGGGTGCACACGTCCCAGAGTACTCAGATGGGCAGCACACCTGTGAGTACTGGGAATGCTGTGCTCTGGGGGCTATTTCTAGGTCTCTCTGCCAGGGAGCAGCCTCACCGATTGAGAGATGTTGCTTTCACAGAACTCTTAGGGGTTTCCTCCCTGCTTACAGGGGTCATATCCATAGACAGAGCTGAGAGGAGCACTAGGGAGCACCGAATCCAACCCCAAATGAGGCCTGTGGATATGAGTGAGTGGCCTGTTGTTTAGCAATGAGTTCAAGGCAGAACTGGGACTAGAGTCCAGGCCTCATGTGACCCAGGCTATGCTCTGTCACCACGCTTATCTTCCACGCTTCTCTCTATGTTCCACGTACTGTTCTCCTTACCTTTTTCTCAAGGGAGTCCCCACAGACAGACGACAGCTGGAATGGAGACTTCCTCCTGCTCAGAGTGTAGAGTTCACACGACAGTCACGCAGTCTGGTCAAGAGCTCGTGAAGATGAAGCCAAAACCCAGACCCAATGGAGGGATTTGAGTCTGGGAAGTGGGAAGGTTGAGGGGAATGAAATCCACACCAGCTGTTATGCCCATCCCAGGACTCAGATTCTTGCCTTTCCCATGCAAAGACCCTTAAGAGAGACAGCACAAAGAGGAAGAGAGAAAACACTTACCACCTGGGGGAATCTTGATTGAGAAATAAAGTACGTGTGTGTCTGTGTGTCCATATGTCTTTTTAACACCACTAGATTTGAATTCTGACTGATTTCATAATATGCATATTCATTCAATACTTTTAAAGTTTAAAAACAAATGAGAGGGACTTCTGGTTCTGGTCTGGCATGTACAAAGCTTAGATGTTGTCATTCCATCCTAACAGCAAATAAAAAGTTTAACAGACTGAAAAATCAACACGTCTTCTTAGATCTGTTGAAAAAGTGAGGTCACAGAGCAAACCACTGCTCCCCAAATTGAAAAGAGGCAGAGAGACAGTTCCAGAGAATACCAACTACTAGAGCAGAAGTGCATGAGAAAGAACCTCTGTGGGAGGAAAACCTGGGCTGTCATTGATGGTCGCCAGAGGCTAGCAGTGGGCAAGTCTGAGAGCTAAACACTCTGGGGGAATCTAGCTATGGGTTGGGGAGGGTCCCCCAAGCTTCTGTCAGTTTTACCCCTAGGAGTTCTACAAGGTTCTCATAGCGATGTTGGGGGAAAAGGTCCTCATGCTTCCAGCAGGAGTCAGGATAGAAGCGCCATTTTGAAATACTCCAGAGTATTCTGTTCTCCTAACAAGACATGCCCCATGAGAAACTATCTAACCAGAGCCTAACCTGCCAGGATTTTGTCAGGGCCTACCCTCCCTCTACCTGCTGGAAGGAAAATACTCAACTCCAGTCATAGGACCACACCTTACCACAACGTGATGAAAAGCCTGCTTACCACAGTTCCTTTTATTAAGTACATCATGTTCGCCAGTCAACAAAAAGTTACAAGGCATACTAAAAGGAAGAAAATACAGTTTGAAGAGGCTGAAAAAGCAATAGAACAAGGGTCAGCTACGACAAAGATGTTGGAAAGATTCAGATGAAGAATTTTTTCAAACTGTGATTAATAGGTTAAGGGCTTTCATGGATAAAGTAAAGTAAAGTAAAAATCAAGTAAAAAGAGATGTGAAGATTCTAAGAGAACAAAAAAAGACAAAAAGAACTACTAGAGATTGAAAACACTGAAACAGAGGTGAAGCACACCTTTGAAGGCCTTGTCAGTAGCATGGAGTTGGCTGAGGAAAGAGACTTTAAGAAAGTAAAAACTTCCAAAACTGAAAAACATAGAGAAAAAAGACTGGAGGAAAAAAAGAAGAAGAAGAAAGGAAGGAAGGAAAAGAAGAGAAAAGAAAGGGGAGGGAAAGAGAGGGGAGGGGAAAGAAAGGGAACCCAGAACCAAATATCCCAGGGCCATGGGAAAACTAGAAAAGCACAGGCCTAACAGGAATACCACAAGAAGAAAGAGAAGAAGGAAGGGAAGGAGAAGGAGGAGAAGAATATGTGAAGCAATAATGACTAAGGAATTACCTTCAAATTAATAGTAAGCACCCAACCACAGACTCCGGAAATTCAGAGAACACCACTTGGGATAAATGGCAAAAAACAAAAACAAAAAATGCTTAGGCATATCATATGCAAATATCAGAAAATCAAAGATAAAGAAAAATAAATCTTTTTTTTAAAGGATTTTTTTTAAAGATTGTATTTATTTATTTGACAGACAGAGATCACAAGTAGGCAGAGAGGCAGGCAGAGAGAGAGGAATGGAAGCAGCTCCCCGCTGAGCAGCAAGCCCAATGCGGGGCTCGATCCCAGGACCCTGGGATCATGACCTGAGTTGAAAGCAGAGGCTTTAACCCACTGAGCCACCAGGCAACTGAGGAAAAAAAAAAAAAATCTTAAAAGAAGCCAGAGGAAAAGAACACCTTACCTATGAGCAAAAAAATTAGAATTATCTGACTTACCAGAAACCATACAAGCAAGAAAGTAGAATGAAATATTTAAAGTGTTTTGAGGGGGGGGGGGGAAACACACCAACTTAAAATTCTACACCCTACAAAGTCATCCTTCAAAAGTAAAGGAAAATAAAAACTTTCTCACACAAATAAAAATTGAGGAAATTTTTTGCCAATAGAGCTGGCCTGCAAGAAATGTTGAGTTCTTTTGAGAGAGGAAACTGATAGAGGTCAGAAACTCAGATCTACATAAAGAAAAAAAGAGCATTGCAATAGAAATAACCTAATGTACCTAATGTATAGCTCTGTTGTAGGATATGGACAGTGGGGAAGGTTGCACACATGTGGGTCTGGCAGTATGTAGAAACTGTATCTTCTGCTCAACTTTGCTGTGCACCTAAAAAGGCTATAAAAGATAAAGTGTATTGGTTTTTAAAACAACAAGGACATTTTAATTTGTTTTATGAAACTTGGTCTATGGGTGCTAAGCATGTGGGTGTTCATTTATTCTTACTCTAACCGTATGAAAAGAATGCTAACTTCTTAAATAATTTGTCCTTAGGAATAGGGAATGAGAAGCTCTATGAGAAGAGGACTTAGCTAGTTCCTTCTTTTCCTCTTTCCTCCAGAAATCTCTGAGAGCCAGCAGTCACAGCAATTCCATGGCCCACTGGTTAATGGAAACCTCCATAAGACTTGGCTTAGACTCCGTCCTAAAGCTCTTTCTCTTTGCCAACATGAGCTTTCATCTTGTCTGTCCTCAAAGCAAACTCTCAGGCTTAAAGACATTCCAAGCTCTGATCCATCCCAATTATAGAATGGTTTAAAGAAATTTCTTGATTATTCAAAATTTGGAAGAACCTATTCCATAACGGAGATTGCTTCTTTTAAACAAAAAGAAACAACTTTAATTGCATACCACCTAGTTTCAGAAAAGATTTAAACCAAAAATTAGAGTGGGCAGGAAAACCAGTATGTGCTTGGGTCCAAACAAGATGATTAATGTCGAATTATTATATTCTTCAAAAATGCTAAGAATCAACACTGTGAGCCACTTAAGGGAGAAAAAAAATGTGAAAACAGAGGGGTAAAAGTCAGTTGATCCAAAATGAAAAGTAATGAATTGGAAAATAAGCAACTAGAATGGTTCAGATTAATGTCTTCCCAAACTATTCTTCTCAACTAAATACAGATGATACCAAGAAAAAAAGGAGCTAAAAAGAAAATTAAAACCATTTGGCAAGAAGTATTTCCCTAAGCAACAAAAGATGAGGCGTTCCTAAACTAAAAATGCTAGAGCTGTTCAAGAATGAGTAGCTTTGGGGGCAGAGAGATCAGAAGGGAGATCACTCTTCCAAAAAGGAATGTTCCCTCACTCTGACTTGTCCGTGGCCATACACCCTTTGCTCACCAAGTTTTATATTCCTACCAGCTCTGCAAATTTCCATGTCAGGCCAATTTCGGGACAAGCCAGTCTATGTCCAGATGACCCAGTTCGTGTTGATTGCAGTACTATTTCTGTCTTTGAAATCCAGGAACCCCCAAACGCCAAGTTCAATTCTTCTCCAACTTCACTTGATCTGGCAACTCTCTTCTGAGACTAAAAAACAAAATTCACCGAAAGGTGGGTGTGGTAGACACTGGTGCTTTTCACGAATATTTCCAGTTCTTCTCCTCTGGGCATGATTAAGATGACCCTTCCCTGCCTTCCTGATGTTAGACATAACCATATGGTCTGTTCGACCGATGACATGGAAATGGGAGTGACATGTATGTCTTCCAGGTGGGAGTCTTTGAGGGTTTACCAGTGATTATCCCGTTTCGCTGTCTTCAGCAATATTCTAGTTAGTGGAGGCCCCACGAGCCTTGCTCCCTGAGTATACATGTGGAACAGAGGCCCCATTGAAGGGCAATGGACAGAATGCCCGAGCAAGAAATGAACCTTTTTTGAAGCCACTGAGAAATAACGGTTGTTTCATTCCACAACATAGCATAGCCTGCGTTGTTTAGAATAACAGATCATTTGGGCCGAAGTAACTAAGATCCAAAAATATTTCAGGGAAATATTCTGTTTTTAAGGAAAACTTTTTTTTTTTTTTTTAAAGAAATGGACATTTTCCAGCTTGTTTACTGAGGGTCCTGAAAAGTCAGCCATCCCTGGAGTGTGACTCACTTACTACAAATGTTGTCGGAATAAAAGTTTACGACACCAGCTGCTCTCGTGAGTTATCACACACATGATTAAGCATCACATGCCTAATTTACCCTGAACCTTATGCACAGTTTTAAGTCCTTTGGTTTTCAGAGTGCTCTTCTGATCTTTTGTAATTGATACTATAGCTGCCTTCATGTAAGAATAGCTACTTGTACTTCAATCTTTAAGTATGAAAATATAAAAACGGACGGATAGTGTTCCTTAAAATAGTTCAACCTGAAATTAACCAAATCCCTTTAGAAAGATAATTACTGTAAATAGTTGAGGGTAAAGATATTTTTAAAATGAGCGGAATTCTGGCACCACACATAGATTAATGCCGCCCATGTTAAATTCCAGATTTTTTTTACTTAGGTTTGATTTAGAATTAATTTTGTATTCCTTAAAATCCATTTCTAATATTCAGTCAAAAGTAAGTTTGTGTATTGAATTCGTTATGACATCAAAGTGACCTTAAGTTTGGACAAATATTTGGCAAGCGAGAGTCTGAGCCTGGTGAGCCGTTGTGTTGATTTTTATGTTCTGAAGCCATGAATTCAGAGTCAAACTGTATTTTAACACATGCATTTGAAACTAATACTAACAATTACAAAGTCTGATTCAGTTCCATCCTTCTGGAAGATAATCCAACATGCACTTTTCAGTTCAATTTAAATTACAGGTAGCACGTGTTGCCTTGTACTCATCTCTAGCAAGCTGCTTCTGGAAACCAATGCAATCAATATAGCATGAAACAAATCATTCCCGAAGACATGGAATTCATATAAAATAGCTTTTGCTCCCCAGAGATTTTTTTGTTAAGAAAGACATGATTTAGATAGGCAGCTATGATTTTACTTTGGGCAGGCCTGATTACTGTGTGTTTCTAAGCACTTTCCAGAAAGCAACAGAACCAGATGACAAAAATCAGTTCCCCTGGGGCTTGGCTGACTCAGGACATCTCTATCTATATGGATGTCCCAAGGTAATTTGTCCTCAGATGAACTCATCATCTTCCTTTTAAAAGTAGAGTTTTATAGTCCCCTTCGCCACCCCACCCCCCCTACCCCCCACCCCCCACCCCCGCCTTTTTTTCTTTTGCCGCTCACATCCGGGAATTCTCAGGTTCCAGTGTTTCGCCTTTGCCTCTCGTCCTACCCTTGCCCTATGCTGTCTGGCCCTTGCCTCCCTAAATGTCTTCCTGCCTCCCCTCTCCACCTCCTGTTTCCACTGCCACCAAACTAATCTCTGCAAAACACAAGTCAGATTGTGCTACTCTCATCTCAGAAATACTGTGACTTCCGTACTTTCATTTGCCTCTAAAGACCCCCTCTACCCTTCTCCCTCTGTTGTGCTCTAAGGGCCAACCTGTATGGACAAGATCAGCAAACTCCTCCTTTTGGAGAATGGTTCAGTTTTGAAAATGTGGAACCCTGGAGGAGGACAGTGAGGTCAGGGGATAGATTTCCTGGCTCCCACCTTGTTCATTAACATAAGGCGGCCGTGTCCCTCAAACCTTCCCCACATACCTGAGTCTGAGTGTGTCACATACTCAATACTTCTTTGATCCCTGCTTTTGCTTTTCCTTTCTTCCCGTTAGTCTGAAATCCTCTTCATTATCTTTATTGCAATCATTTTCATTTAATCCTGCATTGTCAGCCTTTGCATCGGGTACATCCATCAGGAGGCTCGCAGAACCACAAGCAGAAGGAAGCCAAGAGCCTTGCATTACCGCTCAGAGACAGATTCTCTCACTGATCAGAAATGTCCCTTACAGACATCACATGAATGAGAAATAAAGTGCTACCACAGAGATGTAGGGATTTATCTGCTTCAATTACTAACATTAACTTAAGTAAGTATAATTCTTTCAAAAAATAAAAAAAAAAAAATTTCTGTTCCTCAATGAGATTCCCAAATGAGTCCATAAAGTAAGTCATAAACATAGAGGAGCAAGAGCCATGATTACCAGGAGCTGAAGAAGTTCCCAGACAACACACTGCCTCCGAGGAGAGCTTCCTGGGTTGGTAAAGAAAGAAAATACAGGAGCCCTGGTGTTTCTGGACTTGCCCAAGTTATTTGAAAAAATTCCACATATTCTTTTGCTTAATAGGGGAAACTATTCACAAAAGAAAAGTGAAAGGAGGTGGATTATTACTTTCTCAAAAGGTGCTGGTTACTAATAGATTAGAATCAACCCAAAGGAGGTCTTTAGTGGTAGCCAGGCTTGGTTCTTCCTCATAACCATACAAATATGTTTATGAGTTATTTAGAGGAAGCTATAGAGGGCTTGGGTTTGTTTTTTGTTTTTGTTTTATCTGCTCACATTAAATAATAGCCTCCTGAATGAAATAAACCAGGCAGAGAAAGACAAAGATTGCATGGTATCCCTTATATGTCGAATTTGGCGGGGGGGGGGGAGACAAACTCATAGAAATAGAGTAGAATATTGTGGTTGTCAGGCACAGCAGGGGAGAGAAATAGGGAGGGGTTGGTAAAAGCTTACACACTTCCAGGTATAAGTAAGTTCTGAGGATCTAATGTAAATGTGGTGATTATAGTTAATAATATTGTAGTGTCTGATTGAAATTTGCTACGAGAAAAGAGCTTAAGTTCTTTTCTTAAATATGTGAGGTGATAGGTGTGTTGACTGCTTGGTGGGAATGTATACAGATATCACACCACATTGTACGCTTCAAATATATTGTGACTTTGTTCGTTATACCTCAGTAAAGCCAGGGGAAAACAATAGCCTGAATCTAACAGATACAATTTTGTAAGTTGAACTGAAATTCTGACATTTGGATAAACACAGGCAAATGCATACACACACATAATACAAGACTAAAGAGTAAGGAAGCTGTGAGTCTGTTGAGTCGGCACCTTATTCAACCATGGTTCCTAGAGGTTAATAAACTTGCCGAAGAGAGCAGTTGGCTCTGGAATCAGACCAAATAGAGTCCCTTCTCTTCTGCACTGGCCAGGCACTATAGAGGTATTTCTGTTCTGGGCAACATGCTTTGAGGAGTGGGAAAGTTGAGCTTCTTAGCGGAGAAGGACCAAGATAACTTTGGATCTGAAAACTCCATTTTGCAGAAAATGTTTGAAAGACTATCATACAGGGACCAAGAAGACTCAGAGAACTTGGTCTTCACCTTCTGGTATTCTGAGGATTGTCAAGAGAGGAGTTAGGATAACTGCTGCCTCTCATCTCCCACGCTGGATTTCTTGGTGCAATAGAGAGAAGCCACCGGTGATTAATTTCAATTCAGTGTCGGGAAAGGCTTTCTACCAGAGCGGGCCTGTACAGACAAGTAGAGAACCTCTCTGGGTAGTTGACTTCTGTCGTTCTTCAAGGCCCTTTCCGGGTCTGAGAGCCTTTAGTTCTTGCTCACTGTGTTGAACTTGGGTAACTTGGGACATGCAGACCAGCTGACATGGTGTCCTTTACATGGTGGCTCTGTTGGCTTTGCCAAGAGATAACATAGGAGGCAAATAAAATACCCTTCTAGAGATTAGTATTTGCGTTTGTAGAAGGAATGAAAGAACCTATGAACCCAGCCAGCACCTATTATTGAACAACTGTGAGCTAGGGACCGTGACTGCACACCACACACTTACATCCCTCCTATCTGTACCTTTCTTTTTTTCCCACAAAATGCAGAACTTTTGTTGTTTCCGTTGGGAAATGATCATTCTAGTCAAGAAAAAAAAAAATACTGCTTTTGTTTTCTGTTTCTCTAAGAAATTTGAACTAAAACTCACCAGTCAGTCTTCATGCTTTATTATGACTGGTGTTGACAGTAATAATAGATTATTTTTTTCACACACACCCCCCCCCCAGAGTTGAGCTGCAAGAGAATTTGTTGAACTGGGTCCGGAATTAGGCAGGGAGGGCAGGGCAACAGAAAACAGAACAACGGAAAAAAGAGCAATCACATCTTTAGTCAGGGTTTGGATGGGGTTGCTGCTAGGAAACTCCTGAGAGAGAAAATAATGGTCTGGACACACACACACACACACACATCCAAATTTAGTAATCACCAGGAACACTGGGCTTTGGACAGAACATGCGCATTGTAGAAAAAGTAGACTAGTGGTTTTCAAGTGTCCGTTTGTCCAAAACCATTGTGCCACAGAACCATTGTGGCTAGTGGGGTCTCCAGAGCACCTCTGGGAAATCCTAGGAAACTCTGGGATCTTTGGACACAGTTTGAAAACCACAACACTAAATAAGTCCAGATGAGTATAGGGTAAATTCTACCCAACGAATGACAGGTCTTGAGTTCATTTACTACTTAGCAAAGTTTTTTCTTCGAGGCTCTCCGAGAACAGCATAGGCTAATGTGAAAGATGGGCAGTGGCTACCAGTTCTGTATTTTCAGTTTTCATGTACAGCATTCCAGTCCTTGTCTTCATTATTGTCAATATCCTCTCTACCTCTCCCCACCTCCGGTCTCTGCCACCTTTGGGGCACACTGAATATAAAAAAGAAGAATTGCGGGGCGCCTGGGTGGCTCAGTGGGTTAAGCCGCTGCCTTCGGCTCAGGTCATGATCTCAGAGTCCTGGGATCGAGTCCCGCATCGGGCTCTCTGCTCAGCGGAGAGCCTGCTTCCCTCTCTCTCTCTCTCTGCCTGCCTCTCCATCTACTTGTGATTTCTCTCTGTCAAATAAATAAATAAAATCTTTTAAAAAAAAAAAAGAAGAAGAAGAAGAAGAAGAAGAATTGCTTTCCGAAAGCATTTTTGGCCATTATCTTGCTCAAGAATCTACAGTGGCACCTTATTATGACTATCTCATTCAAGATTCTACCCATCCCCAACCTCATCCTCATGTAATCTCTGCCACCCACTGGGTCTTCTCTTATCTTCAGGCCATCACACACTCTCTCTCTATACTCTCTGTAAACCCTACCTATCCCTTCTTGCTCAGTTAACTCCCAGAGGTCATCCTTATGCATCATTTCATCTGGAAAGTCTCGGGACATAGGAGCCCCTCAGGTGTACCCTCATAGCACTCCATGGCTTCTCTATCAAAAGCAATTTAATTAAATGCTTTTAGGGCTACTTATTAATCTGTATCTCCCACTATACTAAACAATAAGAAAATGAAGTCTGTACCTTGGTTACTCTTGTACCCCCATATTCCTGGCAGTGTAAGTTTTGCTGAGTGAGTGAATGAATTCAATATAAGTATTCATTAAATGAGCGAATTAAGAAATGAATAGAAGGCAGTTGATAGGAAAGTTGACGGATTCTGCTTTTGTACAGGGGCGTGGTCCTTGGTGCTACCCCTTCACGTGGTCTTTCAGTTGTGATCCCCGCAATTTGGGGGTCCGTTGTAGCCTATCTGGGCTACTGTAACAAAACGCACAGACTGGGTCATTTATAAGCAACAGAAATGTACTTCCCACAGTCCTGGAGGCTGGCGGTCCGAGGTGTGGGCATCAGCCTGGCCAGATGAGGGCCCCCTTCTGGGTCAGAGACTTCTCACTTTTTCTTCACTTGGTGAAAGGGACTAAGTGTAGCCTCTGTTACGAAATGTTAAGCCCTTTCAAAATCTCTCGTGACCTAAGCACCTCCTGAAGATCCCATCTCCTGATACCATCTTCCCCAGGGTGGGGGATTTCAACATCTTCACACTATAGCACCTGCCAAGTGAATATTACTTTCCTCTCTTCCTAAATAGGAACGCACAGCAGGGAGCATGAGGCTTTTGGAAACGAGACTCTCTGAGTGAGGGGGGGACACTGTTGGCCATCTGTGGGGATGAGAGAAGGAATTCAGGAGGCAAGATCCCAGGGAGCTATCGGTGTTGGGGGGACAAACCATGCAGGAACTGGAAAAATGACTTTTGTTCTCCTTCTGCTGGTGGCCACTGGGATGTCTCCGGGAGTTGGGGGGTGGTGGTGAGCAGCTATTTGGCCTTATATTGTTACCCAGAACCTCCCTGCTTTGCTCTTAAAGAAATCAAGGGCCAGAGAAGTCAGAGGACTTGCCAAGAGTCTCAAAAATAGTGGCAGAGCCAGGCCTAGAACCTGATTCTCGGAGTAACCCGCTCTATCACCCGTTACTTCCTCCCAGCTGCTGTCTGAAAGCCTTTAGTTCCGATTTGCTAACTCCAAGTTATGCATTCAGTGCTTCCTGTCAAGGGCTCACGGCTGTAATGACAACCTTTGATGCTGTAAAACAAGAGGCCAAGGCTGGGCCTTTCCTCCTGACCAGTGATTCCAAAAGAGAAAAGCTGTTCTAGTGGTGGGGGCTGCTGGGGAAGAGGGGGCAAAAGCCAGGGCAAGTAAAACCAGGGGAAACTGCAAGACATCTATCCCCACACATGTCCTTTTTCTCCTGGGGCTTCAGCAACCAACTTCACTTTTTTATTTTGAGACTCAACGGAAAATGTGGCCTGGAATGGGGGCGGGGCAGGGCTGCTCATGAATGCGCATAAGAACACTGGATGTTCATTAGATTCCTACAGTGAAGGCTGAAAGACCCACACCTACTCCAAGCCCCCCTCACCATCTCATCCTGTGCCTTCATCTGTGGAACAAGGGTCTTTGGGGGCTTCCAAATACCAACCTTTCTGAGCTTTGAGTCAAGTGGTGATGTCCCAGCACAGGGCTCCTCCAAAATGTTTCCTTGCCAAGACCCTGATTGGAAAAATGGATGCATCAGAGTTTCTTCTGTTTGTTGCATGATGAGAGGTGCACGTTCATCCTCCCAATTCTCTTTGAGCTACTTCTCACTTTGCAAGGTTTCATAAGTTCTGTTGGAGCGGGGGCTACTTGCCACCAAGAAGAGTTCCATTTCTGGCCGTGGGGAACATGATTCAGGTTTCCTCAAGGGCCTCAGCTCTTCAACTGTTAACTGGCTATGAATCAGGGGGAGAAAGGAATAGTTAGAGAAGTGGCGATGGCTTTAAATGAGTCCTTGACATACACGAGCCACTAACTGGGTTCTCTTCCCTCCTTCCTCTGGCCCCTTCATTTATTCATTCAAACAATATTCTCTTGATCTTGGGGATCAGGCAGGTTGCCATCTAGCAGGAGAGATATTAAAAACGTGATTCAGTGTTGCACAATGTATGTCTACAATGCTTGTAATGCCAGCAAGAGAAAGGATGGCTCCATCGGGGCAGAACAGGGAAGGAAGTCTATTGGCTCACATGACTGAAAACTCCCCAAGGGGTTTGCTTTAGCAAGCTGCCTCTCCGTGCCTCCTTCGCCCGGCTGCCTTTCCATCCCTCCCCCTTTTGTCTTCTGGGGCACTGGATGCACTCCTTTACAGTCTGAAGGTGACCAGGGCCGCACACTTGGTTTGTTCAGAGCCAACCAAAAAGAGATAGTGTCTTGGCCCCGGCACTTATGGAAAAGGTCCTGGGACTCAGTCTGGTTCAGGGGTGGCACTCGGGGCCTAAGCTGAGCAAATCCATCACAAAATCAGAAGACGGCCATGTGCTCCACTCGGCAGGCAGGTGTGAGCAGCCCGGGAATCCCCAAAGGGAACTGAGAGTGAGGACAAGGAAGAAAGATGGGCCAAGGAATGTCTGTTTGAGAAAAAGGGCTTAAGTGGGGGTGTTAACAGGGTACAGAGAGGTCTTCCTCTGCCTGGGCAAGCCCAGGGTGGGGGGTTCTACAGGAATGAACCATGCCAAGGGAAGGCATTTGAATTGGATTGCATTTCTAGTATGCGAAAGCCAGAAGCTTCCCTTGGTGAAGAAATGATGGATGGTTGGAACTAATGTCCAAAAATTAAAAAATTCAGGAGCAGACTTTATGCTAGGACTCAAGAAGATGTGTGTTGGGCTCATATCTGTGTCTTAAATGCTCGGAAAAAAAGATGAACATATTTGAATGTGCCTGAGGAGAGCTGTTCATAAGAAGTTCTGGTTCCAAGGATTGCCTAAGACTCAACCTTTTCATCAAGAAAAGGCTAGGCTCGAGTCTCATGAATCTGGTTCGAGTCAGCTGCACCCCTCACTCAGGGAGGCCGTGGGTGAGTCACTTAACCTCACCGCTTAACCTCTTCATCTTTAAAATTTGGAGAACAGCACTTCCCTCCCTGAGTGATTACAAAAAGCAGAAATAATACCTCAAAGGGCCCGTACGATGCGCCCCCGTTAAGCAACCGGGACTCTGTGACTCAAATGGAGCCTTCTCTCTGGGATGACGCAAGGCCAGAAGAGGAATGTGCACTTTCTGGAAGAGGCTGGCTTTAAACAAGGTCGAAGGGTGGACAGAAACACTTGACCGGAATGGTGTGAGGGAAATGCTGATGCCACAGGCGACCCCGCTCAGATTCCAGCCGTGTTTCTTGCGCATCCACATACCTGGGCATTCCTGATAGATCCCCCATCCTGGGAAAGGTTTTAGTCTAGGGGAAGGAAGTCTTCCTTCCTGGGCCGGGAGCCCCAGTGGGCAGCGTCTGGATGGGGAGCACGAGAGGGAGTTATGCTGACTTCTGGCAGGAGTTGGGATGAAAATGACTGGGAGCCCAAAACGACTACAGCATGTGCCAAGACCACCTGAGCCCAGTCCGGACAGAAGAATGGGAGGGAGACATCACAGTACGTGGACAGGAGAGAGAGACAGAGATCCGTGCCAACAACTGCAACAGCAGGGGACACATTTCTTGCCTTTGCAGCATGGTGACAGTGGCTCGGTGGCATTGATGTCCTCAGTGGAAATGAATGGATCATGCCCCAACACACACATGGCCACAGGGAGCCAGCTGAGTGCAGAGGTCACCTGGCAGCTGAGAGGACCAGGCAGGGGAGCACACATGGCCAGCCTTGGGGGTGCCTGTGACCCGCTGGGGCGTGGAGGGCTGTCATTCTGCAGCACTGATGAAGGGCAGGGCCAGACAAACTGTGTGGCATCACTCTACTTGTGGCCCAGAATGGTATGGCTAAGGAAACAGGGGTGACAACAATCCACCACTCCCCACCCCAACAGCCAACACTACACGGTCACTTCAGTGCCCACTGAAATCATCAGGAGCATGTACATTTTATTGTGCCTTCAAGAAACCATGATTCCATGTTATCACAGCTTTGCCTTTTGCAAGAGATAATTAAAAATGTTTTCATCTATACTATAAAACCTGCTATAATGACAATTTTTATTATGCTTTCAAACCTTATGTAAACAATCCTCCTAATTACTTTCGCATAATATGCAAGGAATGTTTGTCACATTGGACTAGCATGCAACCTTCCTTCCTTTTCTTTCTTTCTTGTTTTTTTTTTAAATGAGAACTAGATAATCTATTAAATTTTTCCTTTGCCTTGGCCACTAGGATGGTAAGAGTGAAATGTGGTGCCCAATCGGAGGAATTTGGGTGTAGATAGATTTTATGGTAAAATTCCTCCCACTCCTCTGGTCTTCAACATGGCTCATGTTTTGGATGTTTTGGTTATCAATACCATTTTTCTTATAATTCTATGTTGGTGTGTCTTTCTGATCATTCGCCTAAAGTATTTGTTGGAAGTAATTGGAATTTACTTTTAAAATGTTTAATTGTTGAGAAAGTGGGTAAAAAATGTCATCTTTTCCAAGACAGAGGACTCTTTCTTTTAAACCTCCTATCATTTTGCTTTTCGGCACTCAGAGCTGAAAATAACGCTGCCTTTTCTTCAACATATTTTCATCTGAGGCAATTATTTGTTCTGCCAGACAGATTTATTTTCTTTATCAGACAAAAATGTGAGCAAAAGAAAATGATCTCATTGCATGATTCCTGACACAATACCCAGGACTCCAGGCTGCAATAAAATTTGGTTTTACAAATGACTTAAAACACCTTTTTGATTTTGAACACTTGTTCAAAAAAACCCTGTTTGAAAACATCCACTGTTGTTAATTCCTTAGTGTCAGTACAGACATGTTCTTGTCCTGATTTTTATGTTCATATTGAGTAGTAAAGAGCTGGTACTCAGGTTCCTGTCCCTGCTTTTATTAAAAAAAAAAAAAAAAAAAAAAAAAAAAGGCTGTATTAAATGGAAACACTACTTATTAGAGCCTGTAAGTTTGTACTTATAGAAATGGGCACACAAATATGAACACACCCATAGAACCACAACCAATATCAAGAAATAAAATTTACCACCCCCACCCCGGTAGCTGACCTCTTGCCCTTTCCAAATCCCTACACACCTAGGGAAAGTAAGCCTAACCCTGTTCTCTGACACCAGTGATTATTGTCTTGTTTGTTTTTAAAGTCTGTGTAAATATGATCATTCTGTGTATACTTTTCATGAGATTCAACCTTGTTACCACATACAGCAATTATTTATTTTTATGGGTCTGTACCAGTATTTCCTTACCTAAAACACTACAAGTCCTATATCCATTCTACTACTGATCCCCACTTGGGTTGTTTAAAAAGTTTCTGGCTCTCCTAGATAATAGTGCTATGAATATTCTTAGGTAATGTTTTTTAGTGAACATATGTATGGATTTCTTTTGTGAGTATACCTAGTTGTTCTGGGTCATACATGTTGTGTAT